>NC_064625.1:185864528-186164528 GCF_023898315.1 Schistocerca nitens
CCAATACTGGACTCCCAGGAGCCGCCCAAAGCACAAACTCTTAGGAGACTCACTCTTCTTGTACTTAAGTCGGCACTGTGCCTTTTATATTCAATTCCAATGCGATTTCTGTGTTTCATCGTCAATGTGAAGGTCCAAGGGATACAGTAAACCTGCACTGGTGCATCGGAATCCAATACTGGCCTCCCAGGAGCCGCCCAAAGCACAAACTCTGAGAAGATTCACTCTTCTTGTACTTAAGTCGGCACTGTGTCTTTTATATTCAATTCCGATGCGATTTCTGTGTTTCATCGTCAATGTGAAGGTCCAAGGGATACAGTAAACCTGCACTGGTGCATCGGAATCCAATACTGGTCTCCCAGGAGCCGCCCAAAGCACAAACTCTGAGAAGATTCACTCTTCTTGTACTTAAGTCGGCACTGTGCCTTTTATATTCAATTCCGATGCGATTTCTGTGTTTCATCGTCAATGTGAAGGTCCAAGGGATACAGTAAACCTGCACTGGTGCATCGGAATCCAATACTGGTCTCCCAGGATCCGCTCAAAGCACAAACTCTGAGAAGATTCACTCTTCTTGTACTTAAGTCGGCACTGTGCCTTTTATATTCAATTCCGATGCGATTTCTGTGTTTCATCGTCAATGTGAAGGTCCAAGGGATACAGTAAACCTGCACTGGTGCATCGGAATCTAATACTGCTCTCCCAGAAGACGCTCAAAGCACAAATTCGTAGAAGATTCACTCTTCTTGCACTTAAGTCGGCACTGTGTATTTATATTCAATTCCGATGCGATTTCTGTGTTTCATTGTCAATGTGAAGGTCCAAGGGATACAGTAAACCTGTACTGGTGCATCGGAATCTAATACTGGTCTCCCAGGAGCCGCTCAAAGCACAAACTCTTAGGAGACTCACTCTTCTTGTACTTAAGTCGGCATTGTGCCTTTTATATTCAATTCCGATGCGATTTCTGTGTTTCATCGTCAATGTGAAGGTCCAAGGGATACAGTAAACCTGCACTGGTGCATCGGAATCCAATACTGGTCTCCCAGGAGCCGCTCAAAGCACAAACTCGTAGAAGATTCACTCTTCTTGTACTTAAGTCGGCTCTGTGCCTTTTATATTCAATTCCGATGCGATTTCTGTGTTTCATCGTCAATGTGAAGGTCCAAGGGATACAGTAAACCTGCACTGGTGCATCGGAATCCAATACAGGTCTCCCAGGATCCGCTCAAAGCACAAACTCTTAGGAGACTCACTCTTCTTGTACTTAAGTCGGCATTGTGCCTTTTATATTGAATTCCTATGCGATTTCTGTGTTTCATCGTCAATTTGAAGGTCCAAGGGATACAGTAAACCTGCAATGGTGCATCGGAATCCAATACTGGTCTCCCAGGAGCCGCTCAAACCACAAACTCGTAGGAGACTCACTCTTCTTGTACTTAAGTCGGCATTGTGCCTTTTATATTCAATTCCGATGCGATTTCTGTGTTTCATCGTCAATGTGAAGGTCCAAGGGATACAGTAAACCTGCACTGGTGCATCGGAATCCAATACTGGTCTCCCAGGAGCCGCCCAAAGCACAAACTCTTAGGAGACTCACTCTTCTTGTACTTAAGTCGGCACTGTGCCTTTTATATTCAATTCCGATGCGATTTCTGTGTTTCATCGTCAATGTGAAGGTCCAAGGGATACAGTAAACCTGCACTGGTGCATCGGAATCCAATACTGGTCTCCCAGGAGCCGCCCAAAGCACAAACTCTGAGAAGATTCACTCTTCTTGTACTTAAGTCGGCACTGTGCCTTTTATATTCAATTCCGATGCGATTTCTGTATTTCATCATCAATGTGAAGGTCCAAGGGATACAGTAAACCTGCACTGGTGCATCGGAATCCAATACTGGTCTCCCAGGAGCCGCCCAAAGCACAAACTCTGAGAAGATTCACTCTTCTGGTACTTAAGTCGGCACAGTGCCTTTTATATTCAATTCCGATGCGATTTCTGTGTTTCATCGTATATGTGAAGGTCCAAGGGATACAGTAAACCTGCACTGGTGCATCGGAATCCAATACTGGTCTCCCAGGATCCGCTCAAAGCACAAACTCTGAGAAGATTCACTCTTCTTGTACTTAAGTCGGCACTGTGCCTTTTATATTCAATTCCGATGCGATTTCTGTGTTTCATCGTCAATGTGAAGGTCCATGGGATACAGTAAACCTGCACTGGTGCATCGGAATCCAATACTGGTCTCCCAGGAGCCACCCAAAGCACAAACTCTTAGGAGACTCACTCTTCTTGTACTTAAGTCGGCACTGTGCCTTTTATATTCAATTCCGTTGCGATTTCTGTGTTTCATCGTCAATGTGAAGGTCCAAGGGATACAGTAAACCTGCAATGGTGCATCGGAATCCAATACTGGTCTCCCAGGAGCCACCCAAAGCACAAACTCTTAGGAGACTCACTCTTCTTGTACTTGAGTCGGCACTGTGCCTTTTATATTCAATTCCGATGCGATTTCTGTGTTTCATCGTCAATGTGAAGGTCCAAGGGATACAGTAAACCTGCAATGGTGCATCGGAATCCAATACTGGTCTCCCAGGAGCCGCCCAAAACACAAACTCTGAGAAGATTCACTCTTGTTGTACTTAAGTCGGCACTGTGCCTTTTATATTCAATTCCGATGCGATTTCTGTGTTTCATCGTCAATGTGAAGGCCCAAGGGATACAGTAAACCTGCACTGGTGCATCGGAATCCAATACTGGTCTCCCAGGATCCGCTCAAAGCACAAACTCTTAGAAGATTCACTCTTCTTGTACTTGAGTCGGCACTGTGAATTTATATTCAATTCCGATGCGATTTCTGTGTTTCATCGTCAATGTGAAGGTCCAAGGGATACAGTAAACCTGCACTGGTGCATCGGAATCCAATACTGGTCTCCCAGGAGCCGCCCAAAGCACAAACTCTTAGGAGACTCACTCTTCTTGTACTTAAGTCGGCACTGTGCCTTTTATATTCAATTCCGATGCGATTTCTGTGTTTCATCGTCAATGTGAAGGTCCAAGGGATACAGTAAACCTGCACTGGTGCATCGGAATCCAATACTGGCCTCCCAGGAGCCGCCCAAAGCACAAACTCTGAGAAGATTCACTCTTCTTGTACTTAAGTCGGCACTGTGCCTCTTATATTCAATTCCGATGCGATTTCTGTGTTTCATCGTCAATGTGAAGGTCCAAGGGATACAGTAAACCTGCACTGGTGCATCGGAATCCAATACTGGTCTCCCAGGAGCCGCCCAAAGCACAAACTCTGAGAAGATTCACTCTTCTTGTACTTAAGTCGGCACTGTGCCTTTTATATTCAATTCCGATGCGATTTCTGTGTTTCATCGTCAATGTGAAGGTCCAAGGGATACAGTAAACCTGCACTGGTGCATCGGAATCCAATACTGGTCTCCCAGGATCCGCTCAAAGCACAAACTCTGAGAAGATTCACTCTTCTTGTACTTAAGTCGGCACTGTGCCTTTTATATTCAATTCCGATGCGATTTCTGTGTTTCATCGTCAATGTGAAGGTCCAAGGGATACAGTAAACCTGCACTGGTGCATCGGAATCTAATACTGCTCTCCCAGAAGACGCTCAAAGCACAAATTCGTAGAAGATTCACTCTTCTTGCACTTAAGTCGGCACTGTGTATTTATATTCAATTCCGATGCGATTTCTGTGTTTCATTGTCAATGTGAAGGTCCAAGGGATACAGTAAACCTGTACTGGTGCATCGGAATCTAATACTGGTCTCCCAGGAGCCGCTCAAAGCACAAACTCTTAGGAGACTCACTCTTCTTGTACTTAAGTCGGCATTGTGCCTTTTATATTCAATTCCGATGCGATTTCTGTGTTTCATCGTCAATGTGAAGGTCCAAGGGATACAGTAAACCTGCACTGGTGCATCGGAATCCAATACTGGTCTCCCAGGAGCCGCTCAAAGCACAAACTCGTAGAAGATTCACTCTTCTTGTACTTAAGTCGGCTCTGTGCCTTTTATATTCAATTCCGATGCGATTTCTGTGTTTCATCGTCAATGTGAAGGTCCAAGGGATACAGTAAACCTGCACTGGTGCATCGGAATCCAATACAGGTCTCCCAGGATCCGCTCAAAGCACAAACTCTTAGGAGACTCACTCTTCTTGTACTTAAGTCGGCATTGTGCCTTTTATATTGAATTCCTATGCGATTTCTGTGTTTCATCGTCAATTTGAAGGTCCAAGGGATACAGTAAACCTGCAATGGTGCATCGGAATCCAATACTGGTCTCCCAGGAGCCGCTCAAACCACAAACTCGTAGGAGACTCACTCTTCTTGTACTTAAGTCGGCATTGTGCCTTTTATATTCAATTCCGATGCGATTTCTGTGTTTCATCGTCAATGTGAAGGTC
Source organism: Schistocerca nitens (assembly GCF_023898315.1). Lineage (NCBI taxonomy): Eukaryota > Metazoa > Arthropoda > Insecta > Orthoptera > Acrididae > Schistocerca > Schistocerca nitens. The sequence continues at coordinate 185,868,961 of NC_064625.1, forward strand.
CAAGGGATACAGTAAACCTGCACTGGTGCATCGGAATCCAATACTGGTCTCCCAGGAGCCGCCCAAAGCACAAACTCTTAGGAGACTCACTCTTCTTGTACTTAAGTCGGCACTGTGCCTTTTATATTCAATTCCGATGCGATTTCTGTGTTTCATCGTCAATGTGAAGGTCCAAGGGATACAGTAAACCTGCACTGGTGCATCGGAATCCAATACTGGTCTCCCAGGAGCCGCCCAAAGCACAAACTCTGAGAAGATTCACTCTTCTTGTACTTAAGTCGGCACTGTGCCTTTTATATTCAATTCCGATGCGATTTCTGTATTTCATCATCAATGTGAAGGTCCAAGGGATACAGTAAACCTGCACTGGTGCATCGGAATCCAATACTGGTCTCCCAGGAGCCGCCCAAAGCACAAACTCTGAGAAGATTCACTCTTCTGGTACTTAAGTCGGCACAGTGCCTTTTATATTCAATTCCGATGCGATTTCTGTGTTTCATCGTATATGTGAAGGTCCAAGGGATACAGTAAACCTGCACTGGTGCATCGGAATCCAATACTGGTCTCCCAGGATCCGCTCAAAGCACAAACTCTGAGAAGATTCACTCTTCTTGTACTTAAGTCGGCACTGTGCCTTTTATATTCAATTCCGATGCGATTTCTGTGTTTCATCGTCAATGTGAAGGTCCATGGGATACAGTAAACCTGCACTGGTGCATCGGAATCCAATACTGGTCTCCCAGGAGCCACCCAAAGCACAAACTCTTAGGAGACTCACTCTTCTTGTACTTAAGTCGGCACTGTGCCTTTTATATTCAATTCCGTTGCGATTTCTGTGTTTCATCGTCAATGTGAAGGTCCAAGGGATACAGTAAACCTGCAATGGTGCATCGGAATCCAATACTGGTCTCCCAGGAGCCACCCAAAGCACAAACTCTTAGGAGACTCACTCTTCTTGTACTTGAGTCGGCACTGTGCCTTTTATATTCAATTCCGATGCGATTTCTGTGTTTCATCGTCAATGTGAAGGTCCAAGGGATACAGTAAACCTGCAATGGTGCATCGGAATCCAATACTGGTCTCCCAGGAGCCGCCCAAAACACAAACTCTGAGAAGATTCACTCTTGTTGTACTTAAGTCGGCACTGTGCCTTTTATATTCAATTCCGATGCGATTTCTGTGTTTCATCGTCAATGTGAAGGCCCAAGGGATACAGTAAACCTGCACTGGTGCATCGGAATCCAATACTGGTCTCCCAGGATCCGCTCAAAGCACAAACTCTTAGAAGATTCACTCTTCTTGTACTTGAGTCGGCACTGTGAATTTATATTCAATTCCGATGCGATTTCTGTGTTTCATCGTCAATGTGAAGGTCCAAGGGATACAGTAAACCTGCACTGGTGCATCGGAATCCAATACTGGTCTCCCAGGAGCCGCCCAAAGCACAAACTCTTAGGAGACTCACTCTTCTTGTACTTAAGTCGGCACTGTGCCTTTTATATTCAATTCCGATGCGATTTCTGTGTTTCATCGTCAATGTGAAGGTCCAAGGGATACAGTAAACCTGCACTGGTGCATCGGAATCCAATACTGGCCTCCCAGGAGCCGCCCAAAGCACAAACTCTGAGAAGATTCACTCTTCTTGTACTTAAGTCGGCACTGTGCCTCTTATATTCAATTCCGATGCGATTTCTGTGTTTCATCGTCAATGTGAAGGTCCAAGGGATACAGTAAACCTGCACTGGTGCATCGGAATCCAATACTGGTCTCCCAGGAGCCGCCCAAAGCACAAACTCTGAGAAGATTCACTCTTCTTGTACTTAAGTCGGCACTGTGCCTTTTATATTCAATTCCGATGCGATTTCTGTGTTTCATCGTCAATGTGAAGGTCCAAGGGATACAGTAAACCTGCACTGGTGCATCGGAATCCAATACTGGTCTCCCAGGAGCCGCCCAAAGCACAAACTCTGAGAAGATTCACTCTTCTTGTACTTAAGTCGGCACTGTGCCTTTTATATTCAATTCCGATGCGATTTCTGTGTTTCATCGTCAATGTGAAGGTCCAAGGGATACAGTAAACCTGCACTGGTGCATCGGAATCCAATACTGGTCTCCCAGGATCCGCTCAAAGCACAAACTCTGAGAAGATTCACTCTTCTTGTACTTAAGTCGGCACTGTGCCCTTTATATTCAATTCCGATGCGATTTCTGTGTTTCATCGTCAATGTGAAGGTCCAAGGGATACAGTAAACCTGCACTGGTGCATCGGAATCTAATACTGGTCTCCCAGAAGACGCTCAAAGCACAAATTCGTAGAAGATTCACTCTTCTTGCACTTAAGTCGGCACTGTGCATTTATATTCAATTCCGATGCGATTTCTGTGTTTCATCGTCAATGTGAAGGTCCAAGGGATACAGTAAACCTGTACTGGTGCATCGGAATCTAATACTGGTCTCCCAGGAGCCGCTCAAAGCACAAACTCTTAGGAGACTCACTCTTCTTGTACTTAAGTCGGCATTGTGCCTTTTATATTCAATTCCGATGCGATTTCTGTGTTTCATCGTCAATGTGAAGGTCCAAGGGATACAGTAAACCTGCACTGGTGCATCGGAATCCAATACTGGTCTCCCAGGAGCCGCTCAAAGCACAAACTCGTAGAAGATTCACTCTTCTTGTACTTAAGTCGGCTCTGTGCCTTTTATATTCAATTCCGATGTGATTTCTGTGTTTCATCGTCAATGTGAAGGTCCAAGGGATACAGTAAACCTGCACTGGTGCATCGGAATCCAATACTGGTCTCCCAGGATCCGCTCAAAGCACAAACTCTTAGGAGACTCACTCTTCTTGTACTTAAGTCGGCATTGTGCCTTTTATATTGAATTCCTATGCGATTTCTGTGTTTCATCGTCAATTTGAAGGTCCAAGGGATACAGTAAACCTGCAATGGTGCATCGGAATCCAATACTGGTCTCCCAGGAGCCGCTCAAACCACAAACTCTTAGGAGACTCACTCTTCTTGTACTTAAGTCGGCATTGTGCCTTTTATATTCAATTCCGATGCGATTTCTGTGTTTCATCGTCAATGTGAAGGTCCAAGGGATACAGTAAACCTGCACTGGTGCATCGGAATCCAATACTGGTCTCCCAGGAGCCGCCCAAAGCACAAACTCTTAGGAGACTCACTCTTCTTGTACTTAAGTCGGCACTGTGCCTTTTATATTCAATTCCGATGCGATTTCTGTGTTTCATCGTCAATGTGAAGGTCCAAGGGATACAGTAAACCTGCACTGGTGCATCGGAATCCAATACTGGTCTCCCAGGAGCCGCCCAAAGCACAAACTCTGAGAAGATTCACTCTTCTTGTACTTAAGTCGGCACTGTGCCTTTTATATTCAATTCCGATGCGATTTCTGTGTTTCATCGTCAATGTGAAGGTCCAAGGGATACAGTAAACCTGCACTGGTGCATCGGAATCCAATACTGGTCTCCCAGGATCCGCTCAAAGCACAAACTCTGAGAAGATTCACTCTTCTTGTACTGAAGTCGGCACTGTGCCTTTTATATTCAATTCCGATGCGATTTCTGTGTTTCATCGTCAATGTGAAGGTCCATGGGATACAGTAAACCTGCACTGGTGCATCGGAATCCAATACTGGTCTCCCAGGAGCCGCCCAAAGCACAAACTCTGAGAAGATTCACTCTTCTTGTACTTAAGTCGGAACTGTGCCTCTTATATTCAATTCCGATGCGATTTCTGTGTTTCATCGTCAATGTGAAGGTCCAAGGGATACAGTAAACCTGCACTGGTGCATCGGAATCCAATACTAGTATCCCAGGAGCCGCCCAAAGCACAAACTCTTAGGAGACTCACTCTTCTTGTACTTAAGTCGGCACTGTGCCTTTTATATTCAATTCCGATGCGATTTCTGTGTTTCATCGTCAATGTGAAGGTCCAAGGGATACAGTAAACCTGCACTGGTGCATCGGAATACAATACTGGTCTCCCAGGAGCCGCCCAAAGCACAAACTCTGAGAAGATTCACTCTTCTTGTACATAAGTCGGCACTGTGCCTTTTATATTCAATTCCAATGCGATTTCTGTGTTTCATCGTCAATGTGAAGGTCCAAGGGATACAGTAATCCTGCACTGGTGCATCGGAATCCAATACTGGTCTCCCAGGAGCCACCCAAAGCACAAACTCTTAGGAGACTCACTCTTCTTGTACTTAAGTCGGCACTGTGCCTTTTATATTCAATTCCGATGCGATTTCTGTGTTTCATCGTCAATGTGAAGGTCCAAGGGATACAGTAAACCTGCAATGGTGCATCGGAATCCAATACTGGTCTCCCAGGAGCCGCCCAAAACACAAACTCTGAGAAGATTCACTCTTCTTGTACTTAAGTCGGCACTGTGCCTTTTATATTCAATTCCGATGCGATTTCTGTGTTTCATCGTCAATGTGAAGGCCCAAGGGATACAGTAAACCTTCACTGGTGCATCGGAATCCAATACTGGTCTCCCAGGATCCGCTCAAAGCACAAACTCTTAGAAGATTCACTCTTCTTGTACTTGAGTCGGCACTGTGCATTTATATTCAATTCCGATGCGATTTCTGTGTTTCATCGTCAATGTGAAGGTCCAAGGGATACAGTAAACCTGCACTGGTGCATCGGAATCCAATACTGGTCTCCCAGGAGCCGCCCAAAGCACAAACTCTTAGGAGACTCACTCTTCTTGTACTTAAGTCGGCACTGTGCCTTTTATATTCAATTCCGATGCGATTTCTGTGTTTCATCGTCAATGTGAAGGTCCAAGGGATACAGTAAACCTGCACTGGTGCATCGGAATCCAATACTGGTCTCCCAGGAGCCGCCCAAAGCACAAACTCTGAGAAGATTCACTCTTCTTGTACTTAAGTCGGCATTGTGCCTTTTATATTCAATTCCGATGCGATTTCTGTGTTTCATCGTCAATGTGAAGGTCCAAGGGATACAGTAAACCTGCACTGGTGCATCGGAATCCAATACTGGTCTCCCAGGAGCCGCCCAAAGCACAAACTCTGAAAAGATTCACTCTTCTTGTACTTAAGTGGGCACTGTGCCTTTTATATTCAATTCCGATGCGATTTCTGTGTTTCATCGTCAATTTGAAGGTCCAAGGGATACAGTAAACCTGCACTGGTGCATCGGAATCCAATACTGGTCTCCCAGGATCCGCTCAAAGCACAAACTCTGAGAAGATTCACTCTTCTTGTACTTAAGTCGGCACTGTGCCTTTTATATTCAATTCCGATGCGATTTCTGTGTTTCATCGTCAATGTGAAGGTCCAAGGGATACAGTAAACCTGCACTGGTGCATCGGAATCTAATACTGGTCTCCCAGAAGACGCTCAAAGCACAAATTCGTAGAAGATTCACTCTTCTTGCACTTAAGTCGGCACTGTGCATTTATATTCAATTCCGATGCGATTTCTGTGTTTCATTGTCAATGTGAAGGTCCAAGGGATACAGTAAACCTGTACTGGTGCATCGGAATCTAATACTGGTCTCCCAGGAGCCGCTCAAAGCACAAACTCGTAGGAGACTCACTCTTCTTGTACTTAAGTCGGCATTGTGCCTTTTATATTCAATTCCGATGCGATTTCAGTGTTTCACCGTCAATGTGAAGGTCCAAGGGATACAGTAAACCTGCACTGGTGCATCGGAATCCAATACTGGTCTCCCAGGATCCGCTCAAAGCACAAACTCGTAGAAGATTCACTCTTCTTGTACTTAAGTCGGCTCTGTGCCTTTTATATTCAATTCCGATGCGATTTCTGTGTTTCATCGTCAATGTGAAGGTCCAAGGGATACAGTAAACCTGCACTGGTGCATCGGAATCCAATACTGGTCTCCCAGGATCCGCTCAAAGCACAAACTCTTAGGAGACTCACTCTTCTTGTACTTAAGTCGGCATTGTGCCTTTTATATTGAATTCCTATGCGATTTCTGTGTTTCATCGTCAATTTGAAGGTCCAAGGGATACAGTAAACCTGCAATGGTGCATCGGAATCCAATACTGGTCTCCCAGGAGCCGCTCAAACCACAAACTCTTAGGAGACTCACTCTTCTTGTACTTAAGTCGGCATTGTGCCTTTTACATTCAATTCCGATGCGATTTCTGTGTTTCATCGTCAATGTGAAGGTCCAAGGGATACAGTAAACCTGCACTGGTGCATCGGAATCCAATACTGGTCTCCCAGGAGCCGCCCAAAGCACAAACTCTTAGGAGACTCACTCTTCTTGTACTTAAGTCGGCACTGTGCCTTTTATATTCAATTCCGATGCGATTTCTGTGTTTCATCGTCAATGTGAAGGTCCAAGGGATACAGTAAACCTGCACTGGTGCATCGGAATCCAATACTGGTCTCCCAGGAGCCGCCCAAAGCACAAACTCTGAGAAGAATCACTCTTCTTGTACTTAAGTCGGCACTGTGCCTTTTATATTCAATTCCGATGCGATTTCTGTGTTTCATCGTCAATGTGAAGGTCCAAGGGATACAGTAAACCAGCACTGGTGCATCGGAATCCAATACTATTCTCCCAGGATCCGCTCAAAGCACATACTCTGAGAAGATTCACTCTTCTTGTACTTAAGTCGGCACTGTGTCTTTTATATTCAATTCCGATGCGATTTCTGTGTTTCATCGTCAATGTGAACGTCCAAGGGATACAGTAAACCTGCACTGGTGCATCGGAATCCAATACTGGTCTCCCAGGAGCCGCCCAAAGCACAAACTCTGAGAAGATTCACTCTTCTTGTACTTAAGTCGGCACTGTGCCTTTTATATTCAATTCCGATGCGATTTCTGTGTTTCATCGTCAATGTGAAGGTCCAAGGGATACAGTAAACCTGCACTGGTGCATCGGAATCCAATACTGGTCTCCCAGGATCCGCTCAAAGCACAAACTCTGAGAAGATTCACTCTTCTTGTACTTAAGTCGGCACTGTGCCTTTTATATTCAATTCCGATGCGATTTCTGTGTTTCATCGTCAATGTGAAGGTCCATGGGATACAGTAAACCTGCACTGGTGCATCGGAATCCAATACTGGTCTCCCAGGAGCCGCCCAAAGCACAAACTCTGAGAAGATTCACTCTTCTTGTACTTAAGTCGGCACTGTGCCTCTTATATTCAATTCCGATGCGATTTCTGTGTTTCATCGTCAATGTGAAGGTCCAAGGGATACAGTAAACCTGCACTTGTGCATCGGAATCCAATACTGGTCTCCCAGGAGCCGCCCAAAGCACAAACTCTTAGGAGACTCACTCTTCTTGTACTTAAGTCGGCACTGTGCCTTTTATATTCAATTCCGATGCGATTTCTGTGTTTCATCGTCAATGTGAAGGTCCAAGGGATACAGTAAACCTGCACTGGTGCATCGGAATCCAATACTGGTCTCCCAGGAGCCGCCCAAAGCACAAACTCTGAGAAGATTCACTCTTCTTGTACATAAGTCGGCACTGTGCCTTTTATATTCAATTCCGATGCGATTTCTGTGTTTCATCGTCAATGTGAAGGTCCAAGGGATACAGTAAACCTGCACTGGTGCATCGGAATCCAATACTGGTCTCCCAGGAGCCGCCCAAAGCACAGACTCTTAGGAGACTCACTCTTCTTGTACTTAAGTCGGCACTGTGCATTTTATATTCAATTCCGATGCGATTTCTGTGTTTCATCGTCAATGTGAAGGTCCAAGGGATACAGTAAACCTGCACTGGTGCATCGGAATCCAATACTGGTCTCCCAGGAGCCGCCCAAAGCACAAACTCTTTGGAGACTCACTCCTCTTGTACTTAAGTCGGCACTGTGCCTTTTATATTCAATTCCGATGCGATTTCTGTGTTTCATCGTCAATGTGAAGGTCCAAGGGATACAGTAAACCTGCACTGGTGCATCGGAATCCAATACTGGTCTCCCAGGAGCCGCCCAAAGCACAAACTCTGAGCAGATTCACTCTTCTCGTACTTAAGTCGGCACTGTGCCTTTTATATTCAATTCCGATGCGATTTCTGTGTTTCATCGTCAATGTGAAGGTCCAAGGGATACAGTAAACCTGCACTGGTGCATCGGAATCCAATACTGGTATATCAGAAGCCGCACAAAGCACATATTCGTAGAAGATTCACTCTTCTTGTACTTAAGTCGGCACTGTGCCTTTTATATTCAATTCCGATGCGATTTCTGTGTTTCATTGTCAATGTGAAGGTCCAAGGGATACAGTAAACCTGCACTGGTGCATCGGAATCTAATACTGGTCTCCCAGGAGCCGCTCAAACCACAAACTCTTAGGAGACTCACTCTTCTTGTACTTAAGTCGGCATTGTGCCTTTTATATTCAATTCCGATGCGATTTCTGTGTTTCATCGTCAATGTGAAGGTCCATGGGATACAGTAAACCTGCACTGGTGCATCGGAATCCAATACTGGTCTCCCAGGAGCCGGCCAAAAACACAAACTCTGAGAAGATTCACTCTTCTTCTACATAAGTCGGCACTGTGCCTCTTATATTCAATTCCGATGCGATTTCTCTGTTTCATCGTCAATGTGAAGGTCCAAGGGATACAGTAAACCTGCACTGGTGCATCGGAATCCAATACTGGTCTCCCAGGAGCCGCCCAAAGCACAAACTCTTAGGAGACTCACTCTTCTTGTACTTAAGTCGGCACTGTGCCTTTTATATTCAATTCCGATGCGATTTCTGTGTTTCATCGTCAATGTGAAGGTTCAAGGGATACAGTAAACCTGCACTGGTGCATCGGAATCCAACACTGGTCTCCCAGGAGCCGCCCAAAGCACAAACTCTGAGAAGATTCACTCTTCTTGTACATAAGTCGGCACTGTGCCTTTTATATTCAATTCCGATGCGATTTCTGTGTTTCATCGTCAATGTGAAGGTCCAAGGGATACAGTAAACCTGCACTGGTGCATCGGAATCCAATACTGGTCCCCAGGAGCCGCCCAAAGCACAAACTCTTTGGAGACTCACTCTTCTTGTACTTAAGTCGGCACTGTGCCTTTTATATTCTATTCCGATGCGATTTCTGTGTTTCATCGTCAATGTGAAGGTCCAAGGGATACAGTAAACCTGCACTGGTGCATCGGATTCCAATACTGGTCTCCCAGGAGCCGCCCAAAGCACAAACTCTGAGCAGATTCACTCTTCTTGTACTTAAGTCGGCACTGTGCCTTTTATATTCAATTCCGATGCGATTTCTCTGTTTCATCGTCAATGTGAAGGTACAAGGGATACAGTAAACCTGCACTGGTGCATCGGAATCTAATACTGGGCTCCCAGAAGCCGCACAAAGCACATATTCGTAGAAGATTCACTCTTCTTGTACTTAAGTCGGCACTGTGCCTTTTATATTCAATTCCGATGCGATTTCTGTGTTTCATTGTCAATGTGAAGGTCCAACGGATACAGTAAACCTGCACTGGCGCATCGGAATCTAATACTGGTCTCCCAGGAGCCGCTCAAACTACAAACTCTTAGGAGACTCACTCTTCTTGTACTTAAGTCGGCATTGTGACTTTTATATTCAATTCCGATGCGATTTCTGTGTTTCATCGTCAATGTGAAGGTCCAAGGGATACAGTAAACCTGCACTGGTGCATCGGAATCGAATACTGGTCTCCCAGGAGCCGCTCAAAGCACAAACTCTGAGAAGATTCACTCTTCTTGTACTGAAGTCGGCACTGTGCCTTTTATATTCAATTCCGATGCGATTTCTGTGTTTCATCGTCAATGTGAAGGTCAAAGGGATACAGTAAACCAGCACTGGTGCATCGGAATCCAATACTGGCCTCCCAGGATCCGTTCAAAGCACAAACTCTGAGAAGATTCACTCTTCTTGTACTTAAGTCGGCACTGTGTCTTTTATATTCAATTCCGATGCGATTTCTGTGTTTCATCGTCAATGTGAAGGTCCAAGGGATACAGTAAACCTGCACTGGTGCATCGGAATCGAATACTGGTCTCCCAGGTGCCGCCCAAAGCACAAACTCTGAGAAGATTCACTCTTCTTGTACTTAAGTCGGCACTGTGCCTTTTATATTCAATTCCGATGCGATTTCTGTGTTTCATCGTCAATGTGAAGGTCCAAGGGATACAGTAAAACTGCACTGGTGCATCGGAATTCCAATACTGGTCTCCCAGGATCCGCTCAAAGCACAAACTCTGAGAAGATTCACTCTTCTTGTACTTAAGTCGGCACTGTGCCTTTTATATTCAATTCCGATGCGATTTCTGTGTTTCATCGTCAATGTGAAGGTCCAAGGGATACAGTAAACCTGCACTGGTGCATCGGAATCCAATACTGGTCTCCCAGGAGCCGCCCAAAGCACAAACTCTGAGAAGATTCACTCTTCTTGTACATAAGTCGGCACTGTGCCTTTTATATTCAATTCCGATGCGATTTCTGTGTTTCATCGTCAATGTGAAGGTCCAAGGGATACAGTAAACCTGCACTGGTGCATCGGAATCCAATACTGGTCTCCCAGGAGCCACCCAAAGCACAAACTCTTAGGAGACTCACTCTTCTTGTACTTAAGTCGGCACTGTGCCTTTTATATTCAATTCCGATGCGATTTCTGTGTTTCATCGTCAATGTGAAGGTCCAAGGGATACAGTAAACCTGCAATGGTGCATCGGAATCCAATACTGGTCTCCCAGGAGCCACCCAAAGCACAAACTCTGAGAACATTCACTCTTCTTGTACTTAAGTCGGCACTGTGCCTTTTATATTCAATTCCGATGCGATTTCTGTGTTTCATCGTCAATGTGAAGGCCCAAGGGATACAGTAAACCTGCACTGGTGCATCGGAATCCAATACTGGTCTCCCAGGATCCGCTCAAAGCACAAACTCTGAGAAGATTCACTCTTCTTGTACTTGAGTCGCCACTGTGCATTTATATTCAATTCCGATGCGATTTCTGTGTTTCATCGTCAATGTGAAGGTCCAAGGGATACAGTAAACCTGCACTGGTGCATCGGAATCCAATACTGGTCTCCCAGGAGCCACCCAAAGCACAAACTCTTAGGAGACTCACTCTTCTTGTACTTAAGTCGGCACTGTGCCTTTTATATTCAATTCCGATGCGATTTCTGTGTTTCATCGTCAATGTGAAGGTCCAAGGGATACAGTAAACCTGCACTGGTGCATCGGAATCCAATACTGGTCTCCCAGGAGCCGCCCAAAGCACAAACTCTTTGGAGACTCACTCTTCTTGTACTTAAGTCGGCACTGTGCCTTTTATATTCAATTCCGATGCGATTTCTGTGTTTCATCGTCAATGTGAAGGTCCAAGGGATACAGTAAACCTGCACTGGTGCATCGGAATCCAATACTGGTCTCCCAGGAGCCGCCCAAAGCACAAACTCTGAGCAGATTCACTCTTCTCGTACTTAAGTCGGCACTGTGCCTTTTATATTCAATTCCGATGCGATTTCTGTGTTTCATCGTCAATGTGAAGGTCCAAGGGATACAGTAAACCTGCACTGGTGCATCGGAATCTAATACTGGTCTATCAGAAGCCGCACAAAGCACATATTCGTAGAAGATTCACTCTTCTTGTACTTAAGTCGGCACTGTGCCTTTTATATTCAATTCCGATGCGATTTCTGTGTTTCATTGTCAATGTGAAGGTCCAAGGGATACAGTAAACCTGCACTGGTGCATCGGAATCTAATACTGGTCTCCCAGGAGCCGCTCAAACCACAAACTCTTAGGAGACTCACTCTTCTTGTACTTAAGTCGGCATTGTGCCTTTTATATTCAATTCCGATGCGATTTTTGTGTTTCATCGTCAATGTGAAGGTCCATGGGATACAGTAAACCTGCACTGGTGCATCGGAATCCAATACTGGTCTCCCAGGAGCCGCCCAAAGCACAAACTCTGAGAAGATTCACTCTTCTTCTACTTAAGTCGGCACTGTGCCTCTTATATTCAATTCCGATGCGATTTCTCTGTTTCATCGTCAATGTGAAGGTCCAAGGGATACAGTAAACCTGCACTGGTGCATCGGAATCCAATACTGGTCTCCCAGGAGCCGCCCAAAGCACAAACCCTTAGGAGACTCACTCTTCTTGTACTTAAGTCGGCACTGTGCCTTTTATATTCAATTCCGATGCGATTTCTGTGTTTCATCGTCAATGTGAAGGTTCAAGGGATACAGTAAACCTGCACTGGTGCATCGGAATCCAACACTGGTCTCCCAGGAGCCGCCCAAAGCACAAACTCTGAGAAGATTCACTCTTCTTGTACATAAGTCGGCACTGTGCCTTTTATATTCAATTCCGATGCGATTTCTGTGTTTCATCGTCAATGTGAAGGTCCAAGGGATACAGTAAACCTGCACTGGTGCATCGGAATCCAATACTGGTCCCCAGGAGCCGCCCAAAGCACAAACTCTTTGGAGACTCACTCTTCTTGTACTTAAGTCGGCACTGTGCCTTTTATATTCTATTCCGATGCGATTTCTGTGTTTCATCGTCAATGTGAAGGTCCAAGGGATACAGTAAACCTGCACTGGTGCATCGGAATCCAATACCGGTCTCCCAGGAGCCGCCCAAAGCACAAACTCTGAGCAGATTCACTCTTCTTGTACTTAAGTCGGCACTGTGCCTTTTATATTCAATTCCGATGCGATTTCTGTGTTTCATCGTCAATGGGAAGGTCCAAGGGATACAGTAAACCTGCACTGGTGCATCGGAATCTAATACTGGTCTCCCAGAAGCCGCACAAAGCACATATTCGTAGAAGATTCACTCTTCTTGTACTTAAGTCGGCACTGTGCCTTTTATATTCAATTCCGATGCGATTTCTGTGTTTCATTGTCAATGTGAAGGTCCAACGGATACAGTAAACCAGCACTGGTGCATCGGAATCTAATACTGGTCTCCCAGGAGCCGCTCAAACCACAAACTCTTAGGAGACTCACTCTTCTTGTACTTAAGTCGGCATTGTGCCTTTTATATTCAATTCCGATGCGATTTCTGTGTTTCATCGTCAATGTGAACGTCCAAGGGATACAGTAAACCTGCACTGGTGCATCGGAATCGAATACTGGTCTCCCAGGAGCCGCTCAAAGCACAAACTCTGAGAAGATTCACTCTTCTTGTACTTAAGTCGGCACTGTGCCTTTTATATTCAATTCCGATGCGATTTCTGTGTTTCATCGTCAATGTGAAGGTCAAAGGGATACAGTAAACCAGCACTGGTGCATCGGAATCCAATACTGGCCTCCCAGGATCCGTTCAAAGCACAAACTCTGAGAAGATTCACTCTTCTTGTACTTAAGTCGGCACTGTGTCTTTTATATTCAATTCCGATGCGATTTCTGTGTTTCATCGTCAATGTGAAGGTCCAAGGGATACAGTAAACCTGCACTGGTGCATCGGAATCGAATACTGGTCTCCCAGGTGCCGCCCAAAGCACAAACTCTGAGAAGATTCACTCTTCTTGTACTTAAGTCGGCACTGTGCCTTTTATATTCAATTCCGATGCGATTTCTGTGTTTCATCGTCAATGTGAAGGTCCAAGGGATACAGTAAACCTGCACTGGTGCATCGGAATTCCAATACTGGTCTCCCAGGATCCGCTCAAAGCACAAACTCTGAGAAGATTCACTCTTCTTGTACTTAAGTCGGCACTGTGTCTTTTATATTCAATTCCGATGCGATTTCTGTGTTTCATCGTCAATGTGAAGGTCCAAGGGATACAGTAAACCTGCACTGGTGCATCGGAATCCAATACTGGTCTCCCAGGAGCCGCCCAAAGCACAAACTCTTAGGAGACTCACTCTTCTTGTACTTAAGTCGGCACTGTGCCTTTTATATTCAATTCCGATGCGATTTCTGGGTTTCATCGTCAATGTGAAGGTCCAAGGGATACAGCAAACCTGCACTGGTGCATCGAAATCCAATACTGGTCTCCCAGGAGCCGCCCAAAGCACAAACTCTGAGAAGATTCACTCTTCTTGTACTTAAGTCGGCACTGTGCCTTTTATATTCAATTCCGATGCGATTTCTGTGTTTCATCGTCAATGTGAAGGTCCAAGGGATACAGTAAACCTGCACTGGTGCATCGGAATCCAATAATGGTCTCCCAGGAGCCGCCCAAAGCACAAACTCTGAGAAGATTCACTCTTCTTGTACTTAAGTCGGCACTGTGCCTTTTATATTAAATTCCGATGCGATTTCTGTGTTTCATCGTCAATGTGAAGGTCCAAGGGATACGGTAAACCTGCACTGGTGCATCGGAATCCAATACTGGTCTCCCAGGATCCGCTCAAAGCACAAACTCTGAGAAGATTCACTCTTCTTGTACTTAAGTCGGCACTGTGCCTTTTATATTCAATTCCGATGCGATTTCTGTGTTTCATCGTCAATGTGAAGGTCCAAGGGATACAGTAAACATGCACTGGTGCATCGGAATCTAATACTGGTCTCCCAGAAGCCGCTCAAAGCACAAATTCGTAGAAGATTCACTCTTCTTGCACTTAAGTCGGCACTGTGCCTTTTATATTCAATTCCGATGCGATTTCTGTGTTTCATTGTCAATGTGAAGGTCCAAGGGATACAGTAAACCTGTACTGGTGCATCGGAATCTAATACTGGTCTCCCAGGAGCCGCTCAAACCACAAACTCTAAGGAGACTCACTCTTCTTGTACTTAAGTCGGCATTGTGCCTTTTATATTCAATTCCGATACGATTTCTGTGTTTCATCGTCAATGTGAAGGTCCAAGCGATACAGTAAACCTGCACTGGTGCATCGGAATCCAATACTGGTCTCCCAGGAGCCGCTCAAAGCACAAACTCGTAGAAGATTCACTCTTCTTGTACTTAAGTCGGCTCTGTGCCTTTTATATTCAATTCCGATGCGATTTCTGTGTTTCATCGTCAATGTGAAGGTCCAAGGGATACAGTAAACCTGCACTGGTGCATCGGAATCCAATACTGGTCTCCCAGGATCCGCTCAAAGCACAAACTCTTAGGAGACTCACTCTTCTTGTACTTAAGTCGGCATTGTGCCTTTTATATTGAATTCCGATGCGATTTCTGTGTTTCATCGTCAATTTGAAGGTCCAAGGGATACAGTAAACCTGCACTGGTGCATCGGAATCCAATACTGGTCTCCTAGGAGCCGCTCAAACCACAAACTCTTAGGAGACTCACTCTTCTTGTACTTAAGTCGGCATTGTGCCTTTTATATTCAATTCCGATGCGATTTCTGTGTTTCATCGTCAATGTGAAGGTCCAAGGGATACAGTAAACCTGCACTGGTGCATCGGAATCCAATACTGGCCTCCCAGGAGCCGCCCAAAGCACAAACTCTTAGGAGTCTCACTCTTCTTGTACTTAAGTCGGCACTGTGCCTTTTATATTCAATTCCGATGCGATTTCTGTGTTTCATCGTCAATGTGAAGGCCCAAGGGATACAGTAAACCTGCACTGGTGCATCGGAATCCAATACTGGTCTCCCACGATCCGCTCAAAGCACAAACTCTGAGAAGATTCACTCTTCTTGTACTTGAGTCGCCACTCTGCATTTATATTCAATTCCGATGCGATTTCTGTGTTTCATCGTCAATGTGAAGGTCCAAGGGATACAGTAAACCTGCACTGGTGCATCGGAATCCAATACTGGTCTCCCAGGAGCCGCCCAAAGCACAAACTCTTAGGAGACTCACTCTTCTTGTACTTAAGTCGGCACTGTGCCTTTTATATTCAATTCCGATGCGATTTCTGTGTTTCATCGTCAATGTGAAGGTCCAAGGGATACAGTAAACCTGCACTGGTGCATCGGAATCCAATACTGGTCTCCCAGGAGCCGCCCAAAGCACAAACTCTTTGGAGACTCACTCTTCTTGTATTTAAGTCGGCACTGTGCCTTTTATATTCAATTCCGATGCGATTTCTGTGTTTCATCGTCAATGTGAAGGTCCAAGGGATACAGTAAACCTGCACTGGTGCATCGGAATCCAATACTGGTCTCCCAGGAGCCGCCCAAAGCACAAACTCTGAGCAGATTCACTCTTCTCGTACTTAAGTCGGCACTGTGCCTTTTATATTCAATTCCGATGCGATTTCTGTGTTTCATCGTCAATGTGAAGGTCCAAGGGATACAGTAAACCTGCACTGGTGCATCGGAATCTAATACTGGTCTATCAGAAGCCGCACAAAGCACATATTCGTAGAAGATTCACTCTTCTTGTACTTAAGTCGGCACTGTGCCTTTTATATTCAATTCCGATGCGATTTCTGTGTTTCATCGTCAATGTGAAGGTCCAAGGGATACAGTAAACCTGCACTGGTGCATCGGAATCCAATACTGGTCTCCCAGGAGCCGCCCAAAGCACAAACTCTTTGGAGACTCACTCTTCTTGTACTTAAGTCGGCACTGTGCCTTTTATATTCAATTCCGATGCGATTTCTGTGTTTCATCGTCAATGTGAAGGTCCAAGGGATACAGTAAACCTGCACTGGTGCATCGGAATCCAATACTGGTCTCCCAGGAGCCGCCCAAAGCACAAACTCTGAGCAGATTCACTCTTCTCGTACTTAAGTCGGCACTGTGCCTTTTATATTCAATTCCGATGCGATTTCTGTGTTTCATCGTCAATGTGAAGGTCCAAGGGATACAGTAAACCTGCACTGGTGCATCGGATTCTAATACTGGTCTCCCAGGAGCCGCTCAAACCACAAACTCTTAGGAGACTCACTCTTCTTGTACTTAAGTCGGCATTGAGCCTTTTATATTCAATTCCGATGCGATTTCTGTGTTTCATCGTCAATGTGAAGGTCCATGGGATACAGTAAACCTGCACTGGTGCATCGGAATCCAATACTGGTCTCCCAGGAGCCGCCCAAAGCACAAACTCTGAGAAGATTCACTCTTCTTCTACTTAAGTCGGCACTGTGCCTCTTATATTCAATTCCGATGCGATTTCTCTGTTTCATCGTCAATGTGAAGGTCCAAGGGATACAGTAAACCTGCACTGGTGCATCGGAATCCAATACTGGTCTCCCAGGAGCCGCCCAAAGCACAAACTCTTAGGAGACTCACTCTTCTTGTACTTAAGTCGGCACTGTGCCTTTTATATTCAATTCCGATGCGATTTCTGTGTTTCATCGTCAATGTGAAGGTTCAAGGGATACAGTAAACCTGCACTGGTGCATCGGAATCCAACACTGGTCTCCCAGGAGCCGCCCAAAGCACAAAGTCTGAGAAGATTCACTCTTCTTGTACATAAGTCGGCACTGTGCCTTTTATATTCAATTCCGATGCGATTTCTGTGTTTCATCGTCAATGTGAAGGTCCAAGGGATACAGTAAACCTGCACTGGTGCATCGGAATCCAATACTGGTCCCCAGGAGCCGCCCAAAGCACAAACTCTTTGGAGACTCACTCTTCTTGTACTTAAGTCGGCACTGTGCCTTTTATATTCTATTCCGATGCGATTTCTGTGTTTCATCGTCAATGTGAAGGTCCAAGGGATACAGTAAACCTGCACTGGTGCATCGGAATCCAATACTGGTCTCCCAGGAGCCGCCCAAAGCACAAACTCTGAGCAGATTCACTCTTCTTGTACTTAAGTCGGCACTGTGCCTTTTATATTCAATTCCGATGCGATTTCTGTGTTTCATCGTCAATGTGAAGGTCCAAGGGATACAGTACACCTGCACTGGTGCATCGGAATCTAATACTGGTCTCCCAGAAGCCGCACAAAACACATATTCGTAGAAGATTCACTCTTCTTGTACTTAAGTCGGCACTGTGCCTTTTATATTCAATTCCGATGCGATTTCTGTGTTTCATTGTCAATGTGAAGGTCCAACGGATACAGTAAACCTGCACTGGTGCATCGGAATCTAATACTGGTCTCCCAGGAGCCGCTCAAACCACAAACTCTTAGGAGACTCACTCTTCTTGTACTTAAGTCGGCATTGTGCCTTTTATATTCAATTCCGATGCGATTTCTGTGTTTCATCGTCAATGTGAAGGTCCAAGGGATACAGTAAACCTGCACTGGTGCATCGGAATCGAATACTGGTCTCCCAGGAGCCGCTCAAAGCACAAACTCTGAGAAGATTCACTCTTCTTGTACTGAAGTCGGCACTGTGCCTTTTATATTCAATTCCGATGCGATTTCTGCGTTTGATCGTCAATGTGAAGGTCAAAGGGATACAGTAAACCAGCACTGGTGCATCGGAATCCAATACTGGCCTCCCAGGATCCGTTCAAAGCACAAACTCTGAGAAGATTCACTCTTCTTGTACTTAAGTCGGCACTGTGTCTTTTATATTGAATTCCGATGCGATTTCTGTGTTTCATCGTCAATGTGAAGGTCCAAGGGATACAGTAAACCTGCACTGGTGCATCGGAAACGAATACTGGTCTCCCAGGTGCCGCCCAAAGCACAAACTCTGAGAAGATTCACTCTTCTTGTACTTAAGTCGGCACTGTGCCTTTTATATTCAATTCCGATGCGATTTCTGTGTTTCATCGTCAATGTGACGGTCCAAGGGATACAGTAAACCTGCACTGGTGCATCGGAATTCCAATACTGGTCTCCCAGGATCCGCTCAAAGCACAAACTCTGAGAAGATTCACTGTTCTTGTACTTAAGTCGGCACTGTGCCTTTTATATTCAATTCCGATGCGATTTCTGTGTTTCATCGTCAATGTGAAGGTCCAAGGGATACAGTAAACCTGCACTGGTGCATCGGAATCCAATACTGGTCTCCCAGGAGCCGCCCAAAGCACAAACTCTTAGGAGACTCACTCTTCTTGTACTTAAGTCGGCACTGTGCCTTTTATATTCAATTCCGATGCGATTTCTGTGTTTCATCGTCAATGTGAAGGTCCAAGGGATACAGCAAACCTGCACTGGTGCATCGAAATCCAATACTGGTCTCCCAGGAGCCGCCCAAAGCACAAACTCTGAGAAGATTCACTCTTCTTGTACTTAAGTCGGCACTGTGCCTTTTATATTCAATTCCGATGCGATTTCTGTGTTTCATCGTCAATGTGAAGGTCCAAGGGATACAGTAAACCTGCACTGGTGCATCGGAATCCAATAATGGTCTCCCAGGAGCCGCCCAAAGCACAAACTCTGAGAAGATTCACTCTTCTTGTACTTAAGTCGGCACTGTGCCTTTTATATTCAATTCCGATGCGATTTCTGTGTTTCATCGTCAATGTGAAGGTCCAAGGGATACGGTAAACCTGCACTGGTGCATCGGAATCCAATACTGGTCTCCCAGGATCCGCTCAAAGCACAAACTCTGAGAAGATTCACTCTTCTTGTACTTATGTCGGCACTGTGCCTTTTATATTCAATTCCGATGCGATTTCTGTGTTTCATCGTCAATGTGAAGGTCCAAGGGATACAGTAAACCTGCACTGGTGCATCGGAATCTAATACTGGTCTCCCAGAAGCCGCTCAAAGCACAAATTCGTAGAAGATTCACTCTTCTTGCACTTAAGTCGGCTCTGTGCCTTTTATATTCAATTCCGATGCGATTTCCGTGTTTCATCGTCAATGTGAAGGTCCAAGGGATACAGTAAACCTGCACTGGTGCATCGGAATCCAATACTGGTCTCCCAGGATCCGCTCAAAGCACAAACTCTTAGGAGACTCACTCTTCTTGTACTTAAGTCGGCATTGTGCCTTTTATATTGAATTCCGATGCGATTTCTGTGTTTCATCGTCAATTTGAAGGTCCAAGGGATACAGTAAACCTGCACTGGTGCATCGGAATCCAATACTGGTCTCCTAGGAGCCGCTCAAACCACAAACTCTTAGGAGACTCACTCTTCTTGTACTTAAGTCGGCATTGTGCCTTTTATATTCAATTCCGATGCGATTTCTGTGTTTCATCGTCAATGTGAAGGTCCAAGGGATACAGTAAACCTGCACTGGTGCATCGGAATCCAATACTGGCCTCCCAGGAGCCGCCCAAAGCACAAACTCTTAGGAGTCTCACTCTTCTTGTACTTAAGTCGGCACTGTGCCTTTTATATTCAATTCCGATGCGATTTCTGTGTTTCATCGTCAATGTGAAGGTCCAAGGGATACAGTAAACCAGCACTGGTGCATCGGAATCCAATACTGGCCTCCCAGGATCCGTTCAAAGCACAAACTCTGAGAAGATTCACTCTTCTTGTACTTAAGTCGGCACTGTGTCTTTTATATTGAATTCCGATGCGATTTCTGTGTTTCATCGTCAATGTGAAGGTCCAAGGGATACAGTAAACCTGCACTGGTGCATCGGAATCGAATACTGGTCTCCCAGGTGCCGCCCAAAGCACAAACTCTGAGAAGATTCACTCTTCTTGTACTTAAGTCGGCACTGTGCCTTTTATATTCAATTCCGATCCGATTTCTGTGTTTCATCGTCAATGTGAAGGTCCAAGGGATACAGTAAACCTGCACTGGTGCATCGGAATTCCAATACTGGTCTCCCAGGATCCGCTCAAAGCACAAACTCTGAGAAGATTCACTCTTCTTGTACTTAAGTCGGCACTGTGCCTTTTATATTCAATTCCGATGCGATTTCTGTGTTTCATCGTCAATGTGAAGGTCCAAGGGATACAGTAAACCTGCACTGGTGCATCGGAATCCAATACTGGTCTCCCAGGAGCCGCCCAAAGCACAAACTCTGAGAAGATTCACTCTTCTTGTACATAAGTCGGCACTGTGCCTTTTATATTCAATTCCGATGCGATTTCTGTGTTTCATCGTCAATGTGAAGGTCCAAGGGATACAGTAAACCTGCACTGGTGCATCGGAATCCAATACTGGTCTCCCAGGAGCCACCCAAAGCACAAACTCTTAGGAGACTCACTCTTCTTGTACTTAAGTCGGCACTGTGCCTTTTATATTCAATTCCGATGCGATTTCTGTGTTTCATCGTCAATGTGAAGGTCCAAGGGATACAGTAAACCTGCAATGCTGCATCGGAATCCAATACTGGTCTCCCAGGAGCCACCCAAAGCACAAACTCTGAGAAGATTCACTCTTCTTGTACTTAAGTCGGCACTGTGCCTTTTATATTCAATTCCGATGCGATTTCTGTGTTTCATCGTCAATGTGAAGGCCCAAGGGATACAGTAAACCTGCACTGGTGCATCGGAATCCAATACTGGTCTCCCAGGAGCCGCCCAAAGCACAAACTCTGAGAAGATTCACTCTTCTTGTACTTGAGTCGGCACTGTGCATTTATATTCAATTCCGATGCGATTTCTGTGTTTCATCGTCAATGTGAAGGTCCAAGGGATACAGTAAACCTGCACTGGTGCATCGGAATCCAATACTGGTCTCCCAGGAGCCGCCCAAAGCACAAACTCTTAGGAGACTCACTCTTCTTGTACTTAAGTCGGCACTGTGCCTTTTATATTCAATTCCGATGCAATTTCTGGGTTTCATCGTCAATGTGAAGGTCCAAGGGATACAGCAAACCTGCACTGGTGCATCGAAATCCAATACTGGTCTCCCAGGAGCCGCCCAAAGCACAAACTCTGAGAAGATTCACTCTTCTTGTACTTAAGTCGGCACTGTGCCTTTTATATTCAATTCCGATGCGATTTCTGTGTTTCATCGTCAATGTGAAGGTCCAAGGGATACAGTAAACCTGCACTGGTGCATCGGAATCCAATACTGGTCTCCCAGGAGCCGCCCAAAGCACAAACTCTGAGAAGATTCACTCTTCTTGTACTTAAGTCGGCACTGTGCCTTTTATATTCAATTCCGATGCGATTTCTGTGTTTCATCGTCAATGTGAAGGTCCAAGGGATACGGTAAACCTGCTCTGGTGCATCGGAATCCAATACTGGTCTCCCAGGATCCGCTCAAAGCACAAACTCTGAGAAGATTCACTCTTCTTGTACTTAAGTCGGCACTGTGCCTTTTATATTCAATTCCGATGCGATTTCTGTGTTTCATCGTCAATGTGAAGGTCCAAGGGATACAGTAAACCTGCACTGGTGCATCGGAATCTAATACTGGTCTCCCAGAAGCCGCTCAAAGCACAAATTCGTAGAAGATTCACTCTTCTTGCCCTTAAGTCGGCACTGTGCCTTTTATATTCAATTCCGATGCGATTTCTGTGTTTCATTGTCAATGTGAAGGTCCAAGGGATACAGTAAACCTGTACTGGTGCATCGGAATCTAATACTGGTCTCCCAGGAGCCGCTCAAACCACAAACTCATAGGAGACTCACTCTTCTTGTACTTAAGTCGGCATTGTGCCTTTTATATTCAATTCCGATACGATTTCTGTGTTTCATCGTCAATGTGAAGGTCCAAGCGATACAGTAAACCTGCACTGGTGCATCGGAATCCAATACTGGTCTCCCAGGAGCCGCTCAAAGCACAAACTCGTAGAAGATTCACTCTTCTTGTACTTAAGTCGGCTCTGTGCTTTTATATTCAATTCCGATGCGATTTCTGTGTTTCATCGTCAATGTGAAGGTCCAAGGGATACAGTAAACCTGCACTGGTGCATCGGAATCCAATACTGGTCTCCCAGGATCCGCTCAAAGCACAAACTCTTAGGAGACTCACTCTTCTTGTACTTAAGTCGGCATTGTGCCTTTTATATTGAATTCCGATGCGATTTCTGTGTTTCATCGTCAATTTGAAGGTCCAAGGGATACAGTAAACCTGCACTGGTGCATCGGAATCCAATACTGGTCTCCTAGGAGCCGCTCAAACCACAAACTCTTAGGAGACTCACTCTTCTTGTACTTAAGTCGGCATTGTGCCTTTTATATTCAATTCCGATGCGATTTCTGTGTTTCATCGTCAATGTGAAGGTGCAAGGGATACAGTAAACCTGCACTGGTGCATCGGAATCCAATACTGGCCTCCCAGGAGCCGCCCAAAGCACAAACTCTTAGGAGACTCACTCTTCTTGTACTTAAGTCTTCACTGTGCCTTTTATATTCAATTCCGATGCGATTTCTGTGTTTCATCGTCAATGTGAAGGTCCAAGGGATACAGTAAACCTGCACTGGTGCGTCGGAATCCAATACTGGTCTCCCAGAAGCCGCCCAAAGCACAAACTCTGAGAAGATTCACTCTTCTTGTACTTAAGTCGGCACTGTGCCTCTTATATTCAATTCCGATGCGATTTCTGTGTTTCATCGTCAATGTGAAGGTCCAAGGGATACAGTAAACCTGCACTGGTGCATCGGAATCCAATACTGGTCTCCCAGGAGCCGCCCAAAACACAAACTCTGAGAAGATTCACTCTTCTTGTACATAAGTCGGCACTGTGCCTTTTATAATCAATTCCGATGCGATTTCTGTGTTTCATCGTCAATGTGAAGGTCCAAGGGATACAGTAAACCTGCACTGGTGCATCGGAATCCAATACTGGTCTCCCAGGAGCCGCCCAAAGCACAAACTCTTAGGAGACTCACTATTCTTGTATTTAAGTCGGCACTGTGCCTTTTATATTCAATTCCGATGCGACTTCTGTGTTTCATCGTCAATGTGAAGGTCCAAGGGATACGGTAAACCTGCACTGGTGAATCGGAATCCAATACTGGTCTCCCAGGTGCCGCCCAAAGCACAAACTCTGAGAAGATTCACTCTTCTTGTACTTAAGTCGGCTCTGTGCCTTTTATATTCAATTCCGATGCGATTTCTGTGTTTCATCGTCAATTTGAAGGTCCAAGGGATACAGTAAACCTGCACTGGTGCATCGGAATCCAATACTGGTCTCCTAGGAGCCGCTCAAACCACAAACTCTTAGGAGACTCACTCTTCTTGTACTTAAGTCGGCATTGTGCCTTTTATATTCAATTCCGATGCGATTTCTGTGTTTCATCGTCAATGTGAAGGTCCAAGGGATACAGTAAACCTGCACTGGTGCATCGGAATCCAATACTGGCCTCCCAGGAGCCGCCCAAAGCACAAACTCTTAGGAGTCTCACTCTTCTTGTACTTAAGTTGGCACTGTGCCTTTTATATTCAATTCCGATGCGATTTCTGTGTTTCATCGTCAATGTGAAGGTCCAAGGGATACAGTAAACCAGCACTGGTGCATCGGAATCCAACACTGGCCTCCCAGGATCCGTTCAAAGCACAAACTCTGAGAAGATTCACTCTTCTTGTACTTAAGTCGGCACTGTGTCTTTTATATTGAATTCCGATGCGATTTCTGTGTTTCATCGTCAATGTGAAGGTCCAAGGGATACAGTAAACCTGCACTGGTGCATCGGAATCGAATACTGGTCTCCCAGGTGCCGCCCAAAGCACAAACTCTGAGAAGATTCACTCTTCTTGTACTTAAGTCGGCACTGTGCCTTTTATATTCAATTCCGATCCGATTTCTGTGTTTCATCGTCAATGTGAAGGTCCAAGGGATACAGTAAACCTGCACTGGTGCATCGGAATTCCAATACTGGTCTCCCAGGATCCGCTCAAAGCACAAACTCTGAGAAGATTCACTCTTCTTGTACTTAAGTCGGCACTGTGCCTTTTATATTCAATTCCGATGCGATTTCTGTGTTTCATCGTCAATGTGAAGGTCCAAGGGTTACAGTAAACCTGCACTGGTGCATCGGAATCCAATACTGGTCTCCCAGGAGCCGCCCAAAGCACAAACTCTGAGAAGATTCACTCTTCTTGTACATAAGTCGGCACTGTGCCTTTTATATTCAATTCCGATGCGATTTCTGTGTTTCATCGTCAATGTGAAGGTCCAAGGGATACAGTAAACCTGCACTGGTGCATCGGAATCCAATACTGGTCTCCCAGGAGCCACCCAAAGCACAAACTCTTAGGAGACTCACTCTTCTTGTACTTAAGTCGGCACTGTGCCTTTTATATTCAATTCCGATGCGATTTCTGTGTTTCATCGTCAATGTGAAGGTCCAAGGGATACAGTAAACCTGCAATGCTGCATCGGAATCCAATACTGGTCTCCCAGGAGCCACCCAAAGCACAAACTCTGAGAAGATTCACTCTTCTTGTACTTAAGTCGGCACTGTGCCTTTTATATTCAATTCCGATGCGATTTCTGTGTTTCATCGTCAATGTGAAGGCCCAAGGGATACAGTAAACCTGCACTGGTGCATCGGAATCCAATACTGGTCTCCCAGGAGCCGCCCAAAGCACAAACTCTGAGAAGATTCACTCTTCTTGTACTTGAGTCGGCACTGTGCATTTATATTCAATTCCGATGCGATTTCTGTGTTTCATCGTCAATGTGAAGGTCCAAGGGATACAGTAAACCTGCACTGGTGCATCGGAATCCAATACTGGTCTCCCAGGAGCCGCCCAAAGCACAAACTCTTAGGAGACTCACTCTTCTTGTACTTAAGTCGGCACTGTGCCTTTTATATTCAATTCCGATGCAATTTCTGGGTTTCATCGTCAATGTGAAGGTCCAAGGGATACAGCAAACCTGCACTGGTGCATCGGAATCCAATACTGGTCTCCCAGGAGCCGCCCAAAGCACAAACTCTGAGAAGATTCACTCTTCTTGTACTTAAGTCGGCACTGTGCCTTTTATATTCAATTCCGATGCGATTTCTGTGTTTCATCGTCAATGTGAAGGTCCAAGGGATACAGTAAACCTGCACTGGTGCATCGGAATCCAATACTGGTCTCCCAGGAGCCGCCCAAAGCACAAACTCTGAGAAGATTCACTCTTCTTGTACTTAAGTCGGCACTGTGCCTTTTATATTCAATTCCGATGCGATTTCTGTGTTTCATCGTCAATGTGAAGGTCCAAGGGATACGGTAAACCTGCTCTGGTGCATCGGAATCCAATACTGGTCTCCCAGGATCCGCTCAAAGCACAAACTCTGAGAAGATTCACTCTTCTTGTACTTAAGTCGGCACTGTGCCTTTTATATTCAATTCCGATGCGATTTCTGTGTTTCATCGTCAATGTGAAGGTCCAAGGGATACAGTAAACCTGCACTGGTGCATCGGAATCTAATACTGGTCTCCCAGAAGCCGCTCAAAGCACAAATTCGTAGAAGATTCACTCTTCTTGCCCTTAAGTCGGCACTGTGCCTTTTATATTCAATTCCGATGCGATTTCTGTGTTTCATTGTCAATGTGAAGGTCCAAGGGATACAGTAAACCTGTACTGGTGCATCGGAATCTAATACTGGTCTCCCAGGAGCCGCTCAAACCACAAACTCATAGGAGACTCACTCTTCTTGTACTTAAGTCGGCATTGTGCCTTTTATATTCAATTCCGATACGATTTCTGTGTTTCATCGTCAATGTGAAGGTCCAAGCGATACAGTAAACCTGCACTGGTGCATCGGAATCCAATACTGGTCTCCCAGGAGCCGCTCAAAGCACAAACTCGTAGAAGATTCACTCTTCTTGTACTTAAGTCGGCTCTGTGCTTTTATATTCAATTCCGATGCGATTTCTGTGTTTCATCGTCAATGTGAAGGTCCAAGGGATACAGTAAACCTGCACTGGTGCATCGGAATCCAATACTGGTCTCCCAGGATCCGCTCAAAGCACAAACTCTTAGGAGACTCACTCTTCTTGTACTTAAGTCGGCATTGTGCCTTTTATATTGAATTCCGATGCGATTTCTGTGTTTCATCGTCAATTTGAAGGTCCAAGGGATACAGTAAACCTGCACTGGTGCATCGGAATCCAATACTGGTCTCCTAGGAGCCGCTCAAACCACAAACTCTTAGGAGACTCACTCTTCTTGTACTTAAGTCGGCATTGTGCCTTTTATATTCAATTCCGATGCGATTTCTGTGTTTCATCGTCAATGTGAAGGTGCAAGGGATACAGTAAACCTGCACTGGAGCATCGGAATCCAATACTGGCCTCCCAGGAGCCGCCCAAAGCACAAACTCTTAGGAGACTCACTCTTGTTGTACTTAAGTCTTCACTGTGCCTTTTATATTCAATTCCGATGCGATTTCTGTGTTTCATCGTCAATGTGAAGGTCCAAGGGATACAGTAAACATGCACTGGTGCGTCGGAATCCAATACTGGTCTCCCAGAAGCCGCCCAAAGCACAAACTCTGAGAAGATTCACTCTTCTTGTACTTAAGTCGGCACTGTGCCTCTTATATTCAATTCCGATGCGATTTCTGTGTTTCATCGTCAATGTGAAGGTCCAAGGGATACAGTAAACCTGCACTGGTGCATCGGAATCCAATACTGGTCTCCCAGGAGCCGCCCAAAACACAAACTCTGAGAAGATTCACTCTTCTTGTACATAAGTCGGCACTGTGCCTTTTATAATCAATTCCGATGCGATTTCTGTGTTTCATCGTCAATGTGAAGGTCCAAGGGATACAGTAAACCTGCACTGGTGCATCGGAATCCAATACTGGTCTCCCAGGAGCCGCCCAAAGCACAAACTCTTAGGAGACTCACTATTCTTGTATTTAAGTCGGCACTGTGCCTTTTATATTCAATTCCGATGCGACTTCTGTGTTTCATCGTCAATGTGAAGGTCCAAGGGATACGGTAAACCTGCACTGGTGCATCGGAATCCAATACTGGTCTCCCAGGTGCCGCCCAAAGCACAAACTCTGAGAAGATTCACTCTTCTTGTACTTAAGTCGGCACTGTGCCTTTTATATTCAATTCCGATGCGATTTCTGTGTTTCATCGTCAATGTGAAGGTCCAAGGGATACAGTAAACCTGCACTGGTGCATCGGAATTCCAATACTGGTCTCCCAGGATCCGCTCAAAGCACAAACTCTGAGAAGATTCACTCTTCTTGTACTTAAGTCGGCACTGTGCCTTTTATATTCAATTCCGATGCGATTTCTGTGTTTCATCGTCAATGTGAAGGTCCAAGGGATACAGTAAACCTGCACTGGTGCATCGGAATCCAATACTGGTCTCCCAGGAGCCGCCCAAAGCACAAACTCTGAGAAGATTCACTCTTCTTGTACATAAGTCGGCACTGTGCCTTTTATATTCAATTCCGATGCGATTTCTGTGTTTCATCGTCAATGTGAAGGTCCAAGGGATACAGTAAACCTGCACTGGTGCCTCGGAATCCAATACTGGTCTCCCAGGAGCCACCCAAAGTACAAACTCTTAGGAGACTCACTCTTCTTGTACTTAAGTCGGCACTGTGCCTTTTATATTCAATTCCGATGCGATTTCTGTGTTTCATCGTCAATGTGAAGGCCCAAGGGATACAGTAAACCTGCACTGGTGCATCGGAATCCAATACTGGTCTCCCAGGAGCCGCCCAAAGCACAAACTCTGAGAAGATTCACTCTTCTTGTACTTGAGTCGGCACTGTGCATTTATATTCAATTCCGATGCGATTTCTGTGTTTCATCGTCAATGTGAAGGTCCAAGGGATACAGTAAACCTGCACTGGTGCATCGGAATCCAATACTGGTCTCCCAGGAGCCGCCCAAAGCACAAACTCTTAGGAGACTCACTCTTCTTGTACTTAAGTCGGCACTGTGCCTTTTATATTCAATTCCGATGCAATTTCTGGGTTTCATCGTCAATGTGAAGGTCCAAGGGATACAGCAAACCTGCACTGGTGCATCGAAATCCAATACTGGTCTCCCAGGAGCCGCCCAAAGCACAAACTCTGAGAAGATTCACTCTTCTTGTACTTAAGTCGGCACTGTGCCTTTTATATTCAATTCCGATGCGATTTCTGTGTTTCATCGTCAATGTGAAGGTCCAAGGGATACAGTAAACCTGCACTGGTGCATCGGAATCCAATACTGGTCTCCCAGGAGCCGCCCAAAGCACAAACTCTGAGAAGATTCACTCTTCTTGTACTTAAGTCGGCACTGTGCCTTTTATATTCAATTCCGATGCGATTTCTGTGTTTCATCGTCAATGTGAAGGTCCAAAGGATACGGTAAACCTGCTCTGGTGCATCGGAATCCAATACTGGTCTCCCAGGATCCGCTCAAAGCACAAACTCTGAGAAGATTCACTCTTCTTGTACTTAAGTCGGCACTGTGCCTTTTATATTCAATTCCGATGCGATTTCTGTGTTTCATCGTCAATGTGAAGGTCCAAGGGATACAGTAAACCTGCACTGGTGCATCGGAATCTAATACTGGTCTCCCAGAAGCCGCTCAAAGCACAAATTCGTAGAAGATTCACTCTTCTTGCCCTTAAGTCGGCACTGTGCCTTTTATATTCAATTCCGATGCGATTTCTGTGTTTCATTGTCAATGTGAAGGTCCAAGGGATACAGTAAACCTGTACTGGTGCATCGGAATCTAATACTGGTCTCCCAGGAGCCGCTCAAACCACAAACTCATAGGAGACTCACTCTTCTTGTACTTAAGTCGGCATTGTGCCTTTTATATTCAATTCCGATACCATTTCTGTGTTTCATCGTCAATGTGAAGGTCCAAGCGATACAGTAAACCTGCACTGGTGCATCGGAATCCAATACTGGTCTCCCAGGAGCCGCTCAAAGCACAAACTCGTAGAAGATTCACTCTTCTTGTACTTAAGTCGGCTCTGTGCCTTTTATATTCAATTCCGATGCGATTTCTGTGTTTCATCGTCAATGTGAAGGTCCAAGGGATACAGTAAACCTGCACTGGTGCATCGGAATCCAATACTGGTCTCCCAGGATCCGCTCAAAGCACAAACTCGTAGAAGATTCACTCTTCTTGTACTTAAGTCGGCACTGTGCCTTTTATATTCAATTCCGATGCGATTTCTGTGTTTCATCGTCAATGTGAAGGTCCAAGGGATACAGTAAACCTGCACTGGTGCATCGGAATCCAATACTGGTCTCCCAGGAGCCGCCCAAAGCACAAACTCTGAGAAGATTCACTCTTCTTGTACTTAAGTCGGCACTGTGCCTTTTATATTCAATTCCGATGCGATTTCTGTGTTTCATCGTCAATGTGAAGGTCCAAGGGATACGGTAAACCTGCTCTGGTGCATCGGAATCCAATACTGGTCTCCCAGGATCCGCTCAAAGCACAAACTCTGAGAAGATTCACTCTTCTTGTACTTAAGTCGGCACTGTGC
The DNA here is from genome assembly GCF_023898315.1 of Schistocerca nitens. Lineage (NCBI taxonomy): Eukaryota > Metazoa > Arthropoda > Insecta > Orthoptera > Acrididae > Schistocerca > Schistocerca nitens. The sequence continues at coordinate 185,899,000 of NC_064625.1, forward strand.
CTTTTATATTCAATTCCGATGCGATTTCTGTGTTTCATCGTCAATGTGAAGGTCCAAGGGATACAGTAAACCTGCACTGGTGCATCGGAATCTAATACTGGTCTCCCAGAAGCCGCTCAAAGCACAAATTCGTAGAAGATTCACTCTTCTTGCCCTTAAGTCGGCACTGTGCCTTTTATATTCAATTCCGATGCGATTTCTGTGTTTCATTGTCAATGTGAAGGTCCAAGGGATACAGTAAACCTGTACTGGTGCATCGGAATCTAATACTGGTCTCCCAGGAGCCGCTCAAACCACAAACTCATAGGAGACTCACTCTTCTTGTACTTAAGTCGGCATTGTGCCTTTTATATTCAATTCCGATACGATTTCTGTGTTTCATCGTCAATGTGAAGGTCCAAGCGATACAGTAAACCTGCACTGGTGCATCGGAATCCAATACTGGTCTCCCAGGAGCCGCTCAAAGCACAAACTCGTAGAAGATTCACTCTTCTTGTACTTAAGTCGGCTCTGTGCCTTTTATATTCAATTCCGATGCGATTTCTGTGTTTCATCGTCAATGTGAAGGTCCAAGGGATACAGTAAACCTGCACTGGTGCATCGGAATCCAATACTGGTCTCCCAGGATCCGCTCAAAGCACAAACTCTTAGGAGACTCACTCTTCTTGTACTTAAGTCGGCATTGTGCCTTTTATATTGAATTCCGATGCGATTTCTGTGTTTCATCGTCAATTTGAAGGTCCAAGGGATACAGTAAACCTGCACTGGTGCATCGGAATCCAATATTGGTCTCCTAGGAGCCGCTCAAACCACAAACTCTTAGGAGACTCACTCTTCTTGTACTTAAGTCGGCATTGTGCCTTTTATATTCAATTCCGATGCGATTTCTGTGTTTCATCGTCAATGTGAAGGTGCAAGGGATACAGTAAACCTGCACTGGTGCATCGGAATCCAATACTGGCCTCCCAGGAGCCGCCCAAAGCACAAACTCTTAGGAGACTCACTCTTCTTGTACTTAAGTCTTCACTGTGCCTTTTATATTCAATTCCGATGCGATTTCTGTGTTTCATCGTCAATGTGAAGGTCCAAGGGATACAGTAAACCTGCACTGGTGCGTCGGAATCCAATACTGGTCTCCCAGAAGCCGCCCAAAGCACAAACTCTGAGAAGATTCACTCTTCTTGTACTTAAGTCGGCACTGTGCCTCTTATATTCAATTCCGATGCGATTTCTGTGTTTCATCGTCAATGTGAAGGTCCAAGGGATACAGTAAACCTGCACTGGTGCATCGGAATCCAATACTGGTCTCCCAGGAGCCGCCCAAAACACAAACTCTGAGAAGATTCACTCTTCTTGTACATAAGTCGGCACTGTGCCTTTTATAATCAATTCCGATGCGATTTCTGTGTTTCATCGTCAATGTGAAGGTCCAAGGGATACAGTAAACCTGCACTGGTGCATCGGAATCCAATACTGGTCTCCCAGGAGCCGCCCAAAGCACAAACTCTTAGGAGACTCACTATTCTTGTATTTAAGTCGGCACTGTGCCTTTTATATTCAATTCCGATGCGACTTCTGTGTTTCATCGTCAATGTGAAGGTCCAAGGGATACAGTAAACCTGCACTGGTGCATCGGAATCCAATACTGGTCTCCCAGGTGCCGCCCAAAGCACAAACTCTGAGAAGATTCACTCTTCTTGTACTTAAGTCGGCACTGTGCCTTTTATATTCAATTCCGATGCGATTTCTGTGTTTCATCGTCAATGTGAAGGTCCAAGGGATACAGTAAACCTGCACTGGTGCATCGGAATTCCAATACTGGTCTCCCAGGATCCGCTCAAAGCACAAACTCTGAGAAGATTCACTCTTCTTGTACTTAAGTCGGCACTGTGCCTTTTATATTCAATTCCGATGCGATTTCTGTGTTTCATCGTCAATGTGAAGGTCCAAGGGATACAGTAAACCTGCACTGGTGCATCGGAATCCAATACTGGTCTCCCAGGAGCCGCCCAAAGCACAAACTCTGAGAAGATTCACTCTTCTTGTACATAAGTCGGCACTGTGCCTTTTATATTCAATTCCGATGCGATTTCTGTGTTTCATCGTCAATGTGAAGGTCCAAGGGATACAGTAAACCTGCACTGGTGCATCGGAATCCAATACTGGTCTCCCAGGAGCCACCCAAAGCACAAACTCTTAGGAGACTCACTCTTCTTGTACTTAAGTCGGCACTGTGCCTTTTACATTCAATTCCGATGCGATTTCTGTGTTTCATCGTCAATGTGAAGGCCCAAGGGATACAGTAAACCTGCACTGGTGCATCGGAATCCAATACTGGTCTCCCAGGAGCCGCCCAAAGCACAAACTCTGAGAAGATTCACTCTTCTTGTACTTGAGTCGGCACTGTGCATTTATATTCAATTCCGATGCGATTTCTGTGTTTCATCGTCAATGTGAAGGTCCAAGGGATACAGTAAACCTGCACTGGTGCATCGGAATCCAATACTGGTCTCCCAGGAGCCGCCCAAAGCACAAACTCTTAGGAGACTCACTCTTCTTGTACTTAAGTCGGCACTGTGCCTTTTATATTCAATTCCGATGCAATTTCTGGGTTTCATCGTCAATGTGAAGGTCCAAGGGATACAGCAAACCTGCACTGGTGCATCGAAATCCAATACTGGTCTCCCAGGAGCCGCCCAAAGCACAAACTCTGAGAAGATTCACTCTTCTTGTACTTAAGTCGGCACTGTGCCTTTTATATTCAATTCCGATGCGATTTCTGTGTTTCATCGTCAATGTGAAGGTCCAAGGGATACAGTAAACCTGCACTGGTGCATCGGAATCCAATACTGGTCTCCCAGGAGCCGCCCAAAGCACAAACTCTGAGAAGATTCACTCTTCTTGTACTTAAGTCGGCACTGTGCCTTTTATATTCAATTCCGATGCGATTTCTGTGTTTCATCGTCAATGTGAAGGTCCAAGGGATACGGTAAACCTGCTCTGGTGCATCGGAATCCAATACTGGTCTCCCAGGATCCGCTCAAAGCACAAACTCTGAGAAGATTCACTCTTCTTGTACTTAAGTCGGCACTGTGCCTTTTATATTCAATTCCGATGCGATTTCTGTGTTTCATCGTCAATGTGAAGGTCCAAGGGATACAGTAAACCTGCACTGGTGCATCGGAATCTAATACTGGTCTCCCAGAAGCCGCTCAAAGCACAAATTCGTAGAAGATTCACTCTTCTTGCCCTTAAGTCGGCACTGTGCCTTTTATATTCAATTCCGATGCGATTTCTGTGTTTCATTGTCAATGTGAAGGTCCAAGGGATACAGTAAACCTGTACTGGTGCATCGGAATCTAATACTGGTCTCCCAGGAGCCGCTCAAACCACAAACTCATAGGAGACTCACTCTTCTTGTACTTAAGTCGGCATTGTGCCTTTTATATTCAATTCCGATACGAGTTCTGTGTTTCATCGTCAATGTGAAGGTCCAAGCGATACAGTAAACCTGCACTGGTGCATCGGAATCCAATACTGGTCTCCCAGGAGCCGCTCAAAGCAAAAACTCGTAGAAGATTCACTCTTCTTGTACTTAAGTCGGCTCTGTGCCTTTTATATTCAATTCCGATGCGATTTCTGTGTTTCATCGTCAATGTGAAGGTCCAAGGGATACAGTAAACCTGCACTGGTGCATCGGAATCCAATACTGGTCTCCCAGGATCCGCTCAAAGCTCAAACTCTTAGGAGACTCACTCTTCTTGTACTTAAGTCGGCATTGTGCCTTTTATATTGAATTCCGATGCGATTTCTGTGTTTCATCGTCAATTTGAAGGTCCAAGGGATACAGTAAACCTGCACTGGTGCATCGGAATCCAATACTGGTCTCCTAGGAGCCGCTCAAACCACAAACTCTTAGGAGACTCACTCTTCTTGTACTTAAGTCGGCATTGTGCCTTTTATATTCAATTCCGATGCGATTTCTGTGTTTCATCGTCAATGTGAAGGTGCAAGGGATACAGTAAACCTGCACTGGTGCATCGGAATCCAATACTGGCCTCCCAGGAGCCGCCCAAAGCACAAACTCTTAGGAGACTCACTCTTCTTGTACTTAAGTCTTCACTGTGCCTTTTATATTCAATTCCGATGCGATTTCTATGTTTCATCGTCAATGTGAAGGTCCAAGGGATACAGTAAACCTGCACTGGTGCGTCGGAATCCAATACTGGTCTCCCAGAAGCCGCCCAAAGCACAAACTCTGAGAAGATTCACTCTTCTTGTACTTAAGTCGGCACTGTGCCTCTTATATTCAATTCCGATGCGATTTCTGTGTTTCATCGTCAATGTGAAGGTCCAAGGGATACAGTAAACCTGCACTGGTGCATCGGAATCCAATACTGGTCTCCCAGGAGCCGCCCAAAACACAAACTCTGAGAAGATTCACTCTTCTTGTACATAAGTCGGCACTGTGCCTTTTATAATCAATTCCGATGCGATTTCTGTGTTTCATCGTCAATGTGAAGGTCCAAGGGATACAGTAAACCTGCACTGGTGCATCGGAATCCAATACTGGTCTCCCAGGAGCCGCCCAAAGCACAAACTCTTAGGAGACTCACTATTCTTGTATTTAAGTCGGCACTGTGCCTTTTATATTCAATTCCGATGTGACTTCTGTGTTTCATCGTCAATGTGAAGGTCCAAGGGATACAGTAAACCTGCACTGGTGCATCGGAATCCAATACTGGTCTCCCAGGTGCCGCCCAAAGCACAAACTCTGAGAAGATTCACTCTTCTTGTACTTAAGTCGGCACTGTGCCTTTTATATTCAATTCCGATGCGATTTCTGTGTTTCATCGTCAATGTGAAGGTCCAAGGGATACAGTAAACCTGCACTGGTGCATCGGAATTCCAATACTGGTCTCCCAGGATCCGCTCAAAGCACAAACTCTGAGAAGATTCACTCTTCTTGTACTTAAGTCGGCACTGTGCCTTTTATATTCAATTCCGATGCGATTTCTGTGTTTCATCGTCAATGTGAAGGTCCAAGGGATACAGTAAACCTGCACTGGTGCATCGGAATCCAATACTGGTCTCCCAGGAGCCGCCCAAAGCACAAACTCTGAGAAGATTCACTCTTCTTGTACATAAGTCGGCACTGTGCCTTTTATATTCAATTCCGATGCGATTTCTGTGTTTCATCGTCAATGTGAAGGTCCAAGGGATACAGTAAACCTGCACTGGTGCATCGGAATCCAATACTGGTCTCCCAGGAGCCACCCAAAGCACAAACTCTTAGGAGACTCACTCTTCTTGTACTTAAGTCGGCACTGTGCCTTTTATATTCAATTCCGATGCGATTTCTGTGTTTCATCGTCAATGTGAAGGCCCAAGGGATACAGTAAACCTGCACTGGTGCATCGGAATCCAATACTGGTCTCCCAGGAGCCGCCCAAAGCACAAACTCTGAGAAGATTCACTCTTCTTGTACTTGAGTCGGCACTGTGCATTTATATTCAATTCCGATGCGATTTCTGTGTTTCATCGTCAATGTGAAGGTCCAAGGGATACAGTAAACCTGCACTGGTGCATCGGAATCCAATACTGGTCTCCCAGGAGCCGCCCAAAGCACAAACTCTTAGGAGACTCACTCTTCTTGTACTTAAGTCGGCACTGTGCCTTTTATATTCAATTCCGATGCAATTTCTGGGTTTCATCGTCAATGTGAAGGTCCAAGGGATACAGCAAACCTGCACTGGTGCATCGAAATCCAATACTGGTCTCCCAGGAGCCACCCAAAGCACAAACTCTTAGGAGACTCACTCTTCTTGTACTTAAGTCGGCACTGTGCCTTTTATATTCAATTCCGATGCGATTTCTGTGTTTCATCGTCAATGTGAAGGTCCAAGGGATACAGTAAACCTGCACTGGTGCATCGGAATCCAATACTGGTCTCCCAGGAGCCACCCAAAGCACAACCTCTTAGGAGACTCACTCTTCTTGTACTTAAGTCGGCACTGTGCCTTTTATATTCAATTCCGATGCGATTTCTGTGTTTCATCGTCAATGTGAAGGTCCAAGGGATACAGTAAACCTGCAATGGTGCATCGGAATCCAATACTGGTCTCCCAGGAGCCACCCAAAGCACAAACTCTGAGAAGATTCACTCTTCTTGTACTTAAGTCGGCACTGTGCCTTTTATATTCAATTCCGATGCGATTTCTGTGTTTCATCGTCAATGTGAAGGCCCAAGGGATACAGTAAACCTGCACTGGTGCATCGGAATCCAATACTGGTCTCCCAGGAGCCGCCCAAAGCACAAACTCTGAGAAGATTCACTCTTCTTGTACTTGAGTCGGCACTGTGCATTTATATTCAATTCCGATGCGATTTCTGTGTTTCATCGTCAATGTGAAGGTCCAAGGGATACACTAAACCTGCACTGGTGCATCGGAATCCAATACTGGTCTCCCAGGAGCCGCCCAAAGCACAGACTCTTAGGAGACTCACTCTTCTTGTACTTAAGTCGGCACTGTGCCTTTTATATTCAATTCCGATGCAATTTCTGGGTTTCATCGTCAATGTGAAGGTCCAAGGGATACAGCAAACCTGCACTGGTGCATCGAAATCCAATACTGGTCTCCCAGGAGCCGCCCAAAGCACAAACTCTGAGAAGATTCACTCTTCTTGTACTTAAGTCGGCACTGTGCCTTTTATATTCAATTCCGATGCGATTTCTGTGTTTCATCGTCAATGTGATGGTCCAAGGGATACAGTAAACCTGCACTGGTGCATCGGAATCCAATACTGGTCTCCCAGGAGCCGCCCAAAGCACAAACTCTGAGAAGATTCACTCTTCTTGTACTTAAGTCGGCACTGTGCCTTTTATATTCAATTCCGATGCGATTTCTGTGTTTCATCGTCAATGTGAAGGTCCATGGGATACGGTAAACCTGCACTGGTGCATCGGAATCCAATACTGGTCTCCCAGGATCCGCTCAAAGCACAAACTCTGAGAAGATTCACTCTTCTTGTACGTAAGTCGGCACTGTGCCTTTTATATTCAATTCCGATGCGATTTCTGTGTTTCATCGTCAATGTGAAGGTCCAAGGGATACAGTAAACCTGCACTGGTGCATCGGAATCTAATACTGGTCTCCCAGAAGCCGCTCAAAGCACAAATTCGTAGAAGATTCACTCTTCTTGCCCTTAAGTCGGCACTGTGCCTTTTATATTCAATTCCGATGCGATTTCTGTGTTTCATTGTCAATGTGAAGGTCCAAGGGATACAGTAAACCTGTACTGGTGCATCGGAATCTAATACTGGTCTCCCAGGAGCCGCTCAAACCACAAACTCTTAGGAGACTCACTCTTCTTGTACTTAAGTCGGCATTGTGCCTTTTATATTGAATTCCGATGCGATTTCTGTGTTTCATCGTCAATGTGAAGGTCCAAGGGATACAGTAAACCTGCACTGGTGCATCGGAATCCAATACTGGCCTCCCAGGAGCCGCCCAAAGCACAAACTCTTAGGAGACTCACTCTTCTTGTACTTAAGTCGGCACTGTGCCTTTTATATTCAATTCCGATGCGATTTCTGTGTTTCATCGTCAATGTGAAGGTCCAAGGGATACAGTAAACCTGCACTGGTGCGTCGGAATCCAATACTGGTCTCCCAGAAGCCGCCCAAAGCACAAACTCTGAGAAGATTCACTCTTCTTGTACTTAAGTCGGCACTGTGTCTCTTATATTCAATTCCGATGCGATTTCTGTGTTTCATCGTCAATGTGAAGGTCCAAGGGATACAGTAAACCTGCACTGGTGCATCGGAATCCAATACTGGTCTCCCAGGAGCCGCCCAAAGCACAAACTCTTAGGAGACTCACTCTTCTTGTACTTAAGTCGGCACTGTGCCTTTTATATTCAATTCCGATGCGATTTCTGTGTTTCATCGTCAATGTGAAGGTCCAAGGGATACAGTAAACCTGCACTGGTGCATCGGAATCCAATACTGGTCTCCCAGGATCCGCTCAAAGCACAAACTCTTAGGAGACTCACTCTTCTTGTACTTAAGTCGGCATTGTGCCTTTTATATTGAATTCCGATTCGATTTCTGTGTTTCATTGACAATTTGAAGGTCCAAGGGATACAGTAAACCTGCACTGGTGCATCGGAATCCAATACTGGTCTCCTAGGAGCCGCTCAAACCACAAACTCTTAGGAGACTCACTCTTCTTGTACTTAAGTCGGCATTGTGCCTTTTATATTCAATTCCGATGCGATTTCTGTGTTTCATCGTCAATGTGAAGGTCCAAGGGATACAGTAAACCTGCACTGGTGCATCGGAATCCAATACTGGCCTCCCAGGAGCCGCCCAAAGCACAAACTCTTAGGAGACTCACTCTTCTTGTACTTAAGTCGTCACTGTGCCTTTTATATTCAATTCCGATGCGATTTCTGTGTTTCATCGTCAATGTGAAGGTCCAAGGGATACAGTAAACCTGCACTGGTGCATCGGAATCCAATACTGGTCTCCCAGGAGCCGCCCAAAGCACAAACCCTGAGAAGAATCACTCTTCTTGTACTTAAGTCGCCACTGTGCCTTTTATATTCAATTCCGATGCGATTTCTGTGTTTCATCGTCAATGTGAAGGTCCAAGGGATACAGTAAACCAGCACTGGTGCATCGGAATCCAATACTGGTCTCCCAGGATCCGCTCAAAGCACAAACTCTGAGAAGATTCACTCTTCTTGTACTTAAGTCGGCACTGTGTCTTTTATATTCAATTCCGATGCGATTTCTGTGTTTCATCGTCAATGTGAAGGTCGAAGGGATACAGTAAACCTGCACTGGTGCATCGGAATCCAATACTGGTCTCCCAGGAGCCGCCCAAAGCACAAACTCTGAGAAGATTCACTCTTCTTGTACTTAAGTCGGCACTGTGCCTTTTATATTCAATTCCGATGCGATTTCTGTGTTTCATCGTCAATGTGAAGGTCCAAGGGATACAGTAAACCTGCACTGGAGCATCGGAATCCAATACTGGTCTCCCAGAAGCCGCCCAAAGCACAAACTCTGAGAAGATTCACTCTTCTTGTACTTAAGTCGGCACTGTGCCTCTTATATTCAATTCCGATGCGATTTCTGTGTTTCATCGTCAATGTGAAGGTCCAAGGGATACAGTAAACCTGCACTGGTGCATCGGAATCCAATACTGGTCTCCCAGGAGCCGCCCAAAGCACAAACTCTTAGGAGACTCACTCTTCTTGTACTTAAGTCGGCACTGTGCCTTTTATATTCAATTCCGATGCGATTTCTGTGTTTCATCGTCAATGTGAAGGTCCAAGGGATACAGTAAACCTGCACTGGTGCATCGGAATCCAATACTGGTCTCCCAGGAGCCGCCCAAAACACAAACTCTGAGAAGATTCACTCTTGTTGTACATAAGTCGGCACTGTGCCTTTTATATTCAATTCCGATGCGATTTCTGTGTTTCATCGTCAATGCGAAGGTCCAAGGGATACAGTAAACCTGCACTGGTGCATCGGAATCCAATACTGGTCTCCCAGGAGCCGCCCAAAGCACAAACTCTTAGGAGACTCACTCTTCTTGTATTTAAGTCGGCACTGTGCCTTTTATATTCAATTCCGATGCGATTTCTGTGTTTCATCGTCAATGTGAAGGTCCAAGGGATACAGTAAACCTGCACTGGTGCATCGGAATCCAATACTGGTCTCCCAGGAGCCGCCCAAACCACAAACTCTTAGGAGACTCACTCTTCTTGTACTTAAGTCGGCACTGTGCCTTTTATATTCAATTCCGATGCGATTTCTGTGTTTCATCGTCAATGTGAAGGTCCAAGGGATACAGTAAACCTGCACTGGTGCATCGGAATCCAATACTGGTCTCCCAGGAGCCGCCCAAAGCACAAACTCTGAGCAGATTCACTCTTCTTGTACTTAAGTCGGCACTGTGCCTTTTATATTCAATTCCGATGCGATTTCTGTGTTTCATCGTCAATGTGAAGGTCCAAGGGATACAGTAAACCTGCACTGGTGCATCGGAATCCAATACTGGTCCCCCAGGATCCGCTCAAAGCACATACTCGGAGAAGATTCACTCATCTTGTACTTAAGTCGGCATTGTGCCTTTTATATTCAATTCCGATGCGATTTCTGTGTTTCATCGTCAATGTGAAGGTCCAAGCGATACAGTAAACCTGCACTGGTGCATCGGAATCCAATACTGGTCTCCCAGGAGCCGCTCAAAGCACAAACTCGAAGAAGATTCACTCTTCTTGTACTTAAGTCGGCTCTGTGCCTTTTATATTCAATTCCGATGCGATTTCTGTGTTTCATCGTCAATGTGAAGGTCCAAGGGATACAGTAAACCTGCACTGGTGCATCGGAATCCAATACTGGTCTCCCAGGATCCGCTCAAAGCACAAACTCTTAGGAGACTCACTCTTCTTGTACTTAAGTCGGCATTGTGCCTTTTATATTGAATTCCGATGCGATTTCTGTGTTTCATCGTCAATTTGAAGGTCCAAGGGATACAGTAAACCTGCACTGGTGCATCGGAATCCAATACTGGTCTCATAGGAGCCGCTCAAACCACAAACTCTTAGGAGACTCACTCTTCTTGTACTTAAGTCGGCATTGTGCCTTTTATATTCAATTCCGATGCGATTTCTGTGTTTAATCGTCAATGTGAAGGTCCAAGGGATACAGTAAACCTGCACTGGTGCATCGGAATCCAATACTGGCCTCCCAGGAGCCGCCCAAAGCACAAACTCTTAGGAGACTCACTCTTCTTGTACTTAAGTCGGCACTGTGCCTTTTATATTCAATTCCGATGCGATTTCTGTGTTTCATCGTCAATGTGAAGGTCCAAGGGATACAGTAAACCTGCACTGGTGCATCGGAATCCAATACTGGTCTCCCAGGAGCCGCCCAAAGCACAAACTCTGAGAAGAATCACTCTTCTTGTACTTAAGTCGGCACTGTGCCTTTTATATTCAATTCCGATGCGATTTCTGTGTTTCATCGTCAATGTGAAGGTCCAAGGGATACAGTAAACCAGCACTGGTGCATCGGAATCCAATACTGGTCTCCCAGGATCCGCTCAAAGCACAAACTCTGAGAAGATTCACTCTTCTTGTACTTAAGTCGGCACTGTGTCTTTTATATTCAATTCCGATGCAATTTCTGTGTTTCATCGTTAATGTGAAGGTCCATGGGATACGGTAAACCTGCACTGGTGCATCGGAATCCAATACTGGTCTCCCAGGATCCGCTCAAAGCACAAACTCTGAGAAGATTCACTCTTCTTGTACTTAAGTCGGCACTGTGCCTTTTATATTCAATTCCGATGCGATTTCTGTGTTTCATCGTCAATGTGAAGGTCCAAGGGATACAGTAAACCTGCACTGGTGCATCGGAATCTAATACTGGTCTCCCAGAAGCCGCTCAAAGCACAAATTCGTAGAAGATTCACTCTTCTTGCCCTTAAGTCGGCACTGTGCCTTTTATATTCAATTCCGATGCGATTTCTGTGTTTCATTGTCAATGTGAAGGTCCAAGGGATACAGTAAACCTGTACTGGTGCATCGGAATCTAATACTGGTCTCCCAGGAGCCGCTCAAACCACAAACTCTTAGGAGACTCACTCTTCTTGTACTTAAGTCGGCATTGTGCCTTTTATATTCAATTCCGATACGATTTCTGTGTTTCATCGTCAATGTGAAGGTCCAAGCGATACAGTAAACCTGCACTGGTGCATCGGAATCCAATACTGGTCTCCCAGGAGCCGCTCAAAGCACAAACTCGTAGAAGATTCACTCTTCTTGTACTTAAGTCGGCTCTGTGCCTTTTATATTCAATTCCGATGCGATTTCTGTGTTTCATCGTCAATGTGAAGGTCCAAGGGATACAGTAAACCTGCACTGGTGCATCGGAATCCAATACTGGTCTCCCAGGATCCGCTCAAAGCACAAACTCTTAGGAGACTCACTCTTCTTGTACTTAAGTCGGCATTGTGCCTTTTATATTGAATTCCGATGCGATTTCTGTGTTTCATCGTCAATTTGAAGGTCCAAGGGATACAGTAAACCTGCACTGGTGCATCGGAATCCAATACTGGTCTCCTAGGAGCCGCTCAAACCACAAACTCTTAGGAGACTCACTCTTCTTGTACTTAAGTCGGCATTGTGCCTTTTATATTCAATTCCGATGCGATTTCTGTGTTTCATCGTCAATGTGAAGGTCCAAGGGATACAGTAAACCTGCACTGGTACATCGGTATCCAATACTGGCCTCCCAGGAGCCGCCCAAAGCACAAACTCTTAGGAGACTCACTCTTCTTGTACTTAAGTCGGCACTGTGCCTTTTATATTCAATTCCGATGCGATTTCTGTGTTTCATCGTCAATGTGAAGGTCCAAGGGATACAGTAAACCTGCACTGGTGCGTCGGAATCCAATACTGGTCTCCCAGAAGCCGCCCAAAGCACAAACTCTGAGAAGATTCACTCTTCTTGTACTTAAGTCGGCACTGTGCCTCTTATATTCAATTCCGATGCGATTTCTGTGTTTCATCGTCAATGTGAAGGTCCAAGGGATACAGTAAACCTGCACTGGTGCATCGGAATCCAATACTGGTCTCCCAGGAGCCGCCCAAAGCACAAACTCTTAGGAGACTCACTCTTCTTGTACTTAAGTCGGCACTGTGCCTTTTATATTCAATTCCGATGCGATTTCTGTGTTTCATCGTATATGTGAAGGTCCAAGGGATACAGTAAACCTGCACTGGTGCATCGGAATCCAATACTGGTCTCCCAGGAGCCGCCCAAAGCACAAACTCTTAGGAGACTCACTCTTCTTGTACTTAAGTCGGCACTGTGCCTTTTATATTCAATTCCGATGCGATTTCTGTGTTTCATCGTCAATGTGAAGGTCCAAGGGATACAGTAAACCTGCACTGGTGCATCGGAATCCAATACTGGTCTCCCAGGAGCCGCCCAAAACACAAACTCTGAGAAGATTCACTCTTGTTGTACATAAGTCGGCACTGTGCCTTTTATATTCAATTCCGATGCGATTTCTGTGTTTCATCGTCAATGTGAAGGTCCAAGGGATACAGTAAACCTGCACTGGTGCATCGGAATCCAATACTGGTCTCCCAGGAGCCGCCCAAAGCACAAACTCTTAGGAGACTCACTCTTCTTGTATTTAAGTCGGAACTGTGCCTTTTATATTCAATTCCGATGCGATTTCTGTGTTTCATCGTCAATGTGAAGGTCCAAGGGATACAGTAAACCTGCACTGGTGCATCGGAATCCAATACTGGTCTCCCAGGAGCCGCCCAAAGCACAAACTCTTAGGAGACTCACTCTTCTTGTACTTAAGTCGGCACTGTGCCTTTTATATTCAATTCCGATGCGATTTCTGTGTTTCATCGTCAATGTGAAGGTCCAAGGGATACAGTAAACCTGCACTGGTGCATCGGAATCCAATACTGGTCTCCCAGGAGCCGCCCAAAGCACAAACTCTGAGCAGATTCACTCTTCTTGTACTTAAGTCGGCACTGTGCCTTTTATATTCAATTCCGATGCGATTTCTGTGTTTCATCGTCAATGTGAAGGTCCAAGGGATACAGTAAACCTGCACTGGTGCATCGGAATCCAATACTGGTCCCCCAGGATCCGCTCAAAGCACATACTCGGAGAAGATTCACTCTTCTTGTACTTAAGTCGGCATTGTGCCTTTTATATTCAATTCCGATGCGATTTCTGTGTTTCATCGTCAATGTGAAGGTCCAAGCGATACAGTAAACCTGCACTGGTGCATCGGAATCCAATACTGGTCTCCCAGGAGCCGCTCAAAGCACAAACTCGTAGAAGATTCACTCTTCTTGTACTTAAGTCGGCTCTGTGCCTTTTATATTCAATTCCGATGCGATTTCTGTGTTTCATCGTCAATGTGAAGGTCCAAGGGATACAGTAAACCTGCACTGGTGCATCGGAATCCAATACTGGTCTCCCAGGATCCGCTCAAAGCACAAACTCTTAGGAGACTCACTCTTCTTGTACTTAAGTCGGCATTGTGCCTTTTATATTGAATTCCGATGCGATTTCTGTGTTTCATCGTCAATTTGAAGGTCCAAGGGATACAGTAAACCTGCACTGGTGCATCGGAATCCAATACTGGTCTCATAGGAGCCGCTCAAACCACAAACTCTTAGGAGACTCACTCTTCTTGTACTTAAGTCGGCATTGTGCCTTTTATATTCAATTCCGATGCGATTTCTGTGTTTCATCGTCAATGTGAAGGTCCAAGGGATACAGTAAACCTGCACTGGTGCATCGGAATCCAATACTGGCCTCCCAGGAGCCGCCCAAAGCACAAACTCTTAGGAGACTCACTCTTCTTGTACTTAAGTCGGCACTGTGCCTTTTATATTCAATTCCGATGCGATTTCTGTGTTTCATCGTCAATGTGAAGGTCCAAGGGATACAGTAAACCTGCACTGGTGCATCGGAATCCAATACTGGTCTCCCAGGAGCCGCCCAAAGCACAAACTCTGAGAAGAATCACTCTTCTTGTACTTAAGTCGGCACTGTGCCTTTTATATTCAATTCCGATGCGATTTCTGTGTTTCATCGTCAATGTGAAGGTCCAAGGGATACAGTAAACCAGCACTGGTGCATCGGAATCCAATACTGGTCTCCCAGGATCCGCTCAAAGCACAAACTCTGAGAAGATTCACTCTTCTTGTACTTAAGTCGGCACTGTGTCTTTTATATTCAATTCCGATGCGATTTCTGTGTTTCATCGTCAATGTGAAGGTCCAAGGGATACAGTAAACCTGCACTGGTGCATCGGAATCCAATACTGGTCTCCCAGGAGCCGCCCAAAGCACAAATTCTGAGAAGATTCACTCTTCTTGTACTTAAGTCGGCACTGTGCCTTTTATATTCAATTCCCATGTGATTTCTGTGTTTCATCGTCAATGTGAAGGTCCAAGGGATACAGTAAGCCTGCACTGGTGCATCGGAATCCAATACTGGTCTCCCAGAAGCCGCCCAAAGCACAAACTCTGAGAAGATTCACTCTTCTTGTACTTAAGTCGGCACTGTGCCTCTTATATTCAATTCCGATGCGATTTCTGTGTTTCATCGTATATGTGAAGGTCCAAGGGATACAGTAAACCTGCACTGGTGCATCGGAATCCAATACTGGTCTCCCAGGAGCCGCCCAAAGCACAAACTCTTAGGAGACTCACTCTTCTTGTACTTAAGTCGGCACTGTGCCTTTTATATTCAATTCCGATGCGATTTCTGTGTTTCATCGTCAATGTGAAGGTCCAAGGGATACAGTAAACCTGCACTGGGGCATCGGAATCCAATACTGGTCTCCCAGGAGCCGCCCAAAACACAAACTCTGAGAAGATTCACTCTTGTTGTACATAAGTCGGCACTGTGCCTTTTATATTCAATTCCGATGCGATTTCTGTGTTTCATCGTCAATGTGAAGGTCCAAGGGATACAGTAAACCTGCACTGGTGCATCGGAATCCAATACTGGTCTCCCAGGAGCCGCCCAAAGCACAAACTCTTAGGAGACTCACTCTTCTTGTATTTAAGTCGGCACTGTGCCTTTTATATTCAATTCCGATGCGATTTCTGTGTTTCATCGTCAATGTGAAGGTCAAAGGGATACAGTAAACCTGCACTGGTGCATCGGAATCCAATACTGGTCTCCCAGGATCCGCTCAAAGCACAAACTCTTAGGAGACTCACTCTGCTCTTACTTAAGTCGGCATTGTGCCTTTTATATTCAATTCCGATGCGATTTCTGTGTTTCATTGTCAATGTGAAGGTCCAAGGGATACAGTAAACCTGCACTGGTCCATCGGAATCCAATACTGGTCTCCCAGGAGCCGCCCAAAGCACAAACTCTGAGAAGATTCGCTTTTCTTGTACTTAAGTCGGCACTGTGCCTTTTATATTCAATTCCGATGCGATTTCTGTGTTTCATCGTCAATGTGAAGGTCCAAGGGATACAGTAAACCTGCACTGGTGCATCGGAATCCAATACTGGTCTCCCAGGAGCCGCCCAAAGCACAAACTCTGAGAAGATTCACTCTTCTTGTACTTAAGTCGGCACTGTGCCTTTTATATTCAATTCCGATGCGATTTCTGTGTTTCATCGTCAATGTGAAGGTCCAAGGGATACAGTAAACCTGCACTGGTGCATCGGAATCCAATACTGGTCTCCCAGGAGCCGCCCAAAGCACAAACTCTGAGCAGATTCACTCTTCTTGTACTTAAGTCGGCACTGTGTATTTATATTCAATTCCGATGCGATTTCTGTGTTTCATCGTCAATGTGAAGGTCCAAGGGATACAGTAAACCTGCACTGGTGCATCGGAATCCAATACTGGTCTCCCAGGATCCGCTCAAAGCACAAACTCTTGGGAGACTCACTCTTCTTGTACTTAAGTCGGCATTGTGCCTTTTATATTGAATTCCGATGCGATTTCTGTGTTTCATTGTCAATTTGAAGGTCCAAGGGATACAGTAAACCTGCACTGGTGCATCGGAATCCAATACTGGTCTCCTAGGAGCCGCTCAAACCACAAACCCTTAGGAGACTCACTCTTCTTGTACTTAAGTCGGCATTGTGCCTTTTATATTCAATTCCGATGCGATTTCTGTGTTTCATCGTCAATGTGAAGGTCCAAGGGATACAGTAAACCTGCACTGGTGCATCGGAATCCAATACTGGCCTCCCAGGAGCCGCCCAAAGTACAAACTCTTAGGAGACTCACTCTTCTTGTACTTAAGTCGGCACTGTGCCTTTTATATTCAATTCCGATGCGATTTCTGTGTTTCATCGTCAATGTGAAGGTCCAAGGGATACAGTAAACCAGCACTGGTGCATCGGAATCCAATACTGGTCTCCCAGGATCCGCTCAAAGCACAAACTCTTAGGAGACTCACTCTTCTTGTACTTAAGTCGGCATTGTGCCTTTTATATTGAATTCCGATGCGATTTCTGTGTTTCATCGACAATTTGAAGGTCCAAGGGATACAGTAAACCTGCACTGGTGCATCGGAATCCAATACTGGTCTCCTAGGAGCCGCTCAAACCACAAACTCTTAGGAGACTCACTCTTCTTGTACTTAAGTCGGCATTGTGCCTTTTATATTCAATTCCGATGCGATTTCTGTGTTTCATCGTCAATGTGAAGGTCCAAGGGATACAGTAAACCTGCACTGGTGCATCGGAATCCAATACTGGCCTCCCAGGAGCCGCCCAAAGCACAAACTCTTAGGAGACTCACTCTTCTTGTACTTAAGTCGGCACTGTGCCTTTTATATTCAATTCCGATGCGATTTCTGTGTTTCATCGTCAATGTGAAGGTCCAAGGGATACAGTAAACCTGCACTGGTGCATCGGAATCCAATACTGGTCTCCCAGGAGCCGCCCAAAGCACAAACCCTGAGAAGAATCACTCTTCTTGTACTTAAGTCGGCACTGTGCATTTTATATTCAATTCCGATGCGATTTCTGTGTTTCATCGTCAATGTGAAGGTCCAAGGGATACAGTAAACCAGCACTGGTGCATCGGAATCCAATACTGGTCTCCCAGGATCCGCTCAAAGCACAAACTCTGAGAAGATTCACTCTTCTTGTACTTAAGTCGGCACTGTGTCTTTTATATTCAATTCCGATGCGATTTCTGTGTTTCATCGTCAATGTGAAGGTCCAAGGGATACAGTAAACCTGCACTGGTGCATCGGAATCCAATACTGGTCTCCCAGGAGCCGCCCAAAGCACAAACTCTGAGAAGATTCACTCTTCTTGTACTTAAGTCGGCACTGTGCCTTTTATATTCAATTCCGATGCGATTTCTGTGTTTCATCGTCAATGTGAAGGTCCAAGGGATACAGTAAACCTGCACTGGTGCATCGGAATCCAATACTGGTCTCCCAGAAGCCGCCCAAAGCACAAACTCTGAGAAGATTCACTCTTCTTGTACTTAAGTCGGCACTGTGCCTCTTATATTCAATTCCGATGCGATTTCTGTGTTTCATCGTCAATGTGAAGGTCCAAGGGATACAGTAAACCTGCACTGGTGCATCGGAATCCAATACTGGTCTCCCAGGAGCCGCCCAAAGCACAAACTCTTAGGAGACTCACTCTTCTTGTACTTAAGTCGGCACTGTGCCTTTTATATTCAATTCCGATGCGATTTCTGTGTTTCATCGTCAATGTGAAGGTCCAAGGGATACAGTAAACCTGCACTGGTGCATCGGAATCCAATACTGGTCTCCCAGGAGCCGCCCAAAACACAAACTCTGAGAAGATTCACTCTTGTTGTACATAAGTCGGCACTGTGCCTTTTATATTCAATTCCGATGCGATTTCTGTGTTTCATCGTCAATGTGAAGGTCCAAGGGATACAGTAAACCTGCACTGGTGCATCGGAATCCAATACTGGTCTCCCAGGAGCCGCCCAAAACACAAACTCTTAGGAGACTCACTCTTCTTGTATTTAAGTCGGCACTGTGCCTTTTATATTCAATTCCGATGCGATTTCTGTGTTTCATCGTCAATGTGAAGGTCCAAGGGATACAGTAAACCTGCACTGGTGCATCGGAAACCAATACTGGTCTCCCAGGAGCCGCCCAAAGCACAAACTCTTAGGAGACTCACTCTTCTTGTACTTAAGTCGGCACTGTGCCTTTTATATTCAATTCCGATGCGATTTCTGTGTTTCATCGTCAATGTGAAGGTCCAAGGGATACAGTAAACCTGCACTGGTGCATCGGAATCCAATACTGGTCTCCCAGGAGCCGCCCAAAGCACAAACTCTGAGCAGATTCACTCTTCTTGTACTTAAGTCGGCACTGTGCCTTTTATATTCAATTCCGATGCGATTTCTGTGTTTCATCGTCAATGTGAAGGTCCAAGGGATACAGTAAACCTGCACTGGTGCATCGGAATCCAATACTGGTCCCCCAGGATCCGCTCAAAGCACATACTCGGAGAAGATTCACTCTTCTTGTACTTAAGTCGGCATTGTGCCTTTTATATTCAATTCCGATGCGATTTCTGTGTTTCATCGTCAATGTGAAGGTCCAAGCGATACAGTAAACCTGCACTGGTGCATCGGAATCCAATACTGGTCTCCCAGGAGCCGCTCAAAGCACAAACTCGTAGAAGATTCACTCTTCTTGTACTTAAGTCGGCTCTGTGCCTTTTATATTCAATTCCGATGCGATTTCTGTGTTTCATCGTCAATGTGAAGGTCCAAGGGATACAGTAAACCTGCACTGGTGCATCGGAATCCAATACTGGTCTCCCAGGATCCGCTCAAAGCACAAACTCTTAGGAGACTCACTCTTCTTGTACTTAAGTCGGCATTGTGCCGTTTATATTGAATTCCGATGCGATTTCTGTGTTTCATCGTTAATTTGAAGGTCCAAGGGATACAGTAAACCTGCACTGGTGCATCGGAATCCAATACTGGTCTCATAGGAGCCGCTCAAACCACAAACTCTTAGGAGACTCACTCTTCTTGTACTTAAGTCGGCATTGTGCCTTTTATATTCAATTCCGATGCGATTTCTGTGTTTCATCGTCAATGTGAAGGTCCAAGGGATACAGTAAACCTGCACTGGTGCATCGGAATCCAATACTGGCCTCCCAGGAGCCGCCCAAAGCACAAACTCTTAGGAGACTCACTCTTCTTGTACTTAAGTCGGCACTGTGCCTTTTATATTCAATTCCGATGCGATTTCTGTGTTTCATCGTCAATGTGAAGGTCCAAGGGATACAGTAAACCTGCACTGGTGCATCGGAATCCAATACTGGTCTCCCAGGAGCCGCCCAAAGCACAAACTCTGAGAAGAATCACTCTTCTTGTACTTAAGTCGGCACTGTGCCTTTTATATTCAATTCCGATGCGATTTCTGTGTTTCATCGTCAATGTGAAGGTCCAAGGGATACAGTAAACCTGCACTGGTGCATCGGAATCCAATACTGGTCTCCCAGGAGCCGCCCAAAGCACAAACTCTGAGAAGATTCACTCTTCTTGTTCATAAGTCGGCACTGTGTCTTTTATATTCAATTCCGATGCGATTTCTGTGTTTCATCGTCAATGTGAAGGTCCAAGGGATACAGTAAACCTGCACTGGTGCATCGGAATCCAATACTGGTCTCCCAGGAGCCGCCCAAAACACAAACTCTGAGAAGATTCACTCTTATTGTACATAAGTCGGCACTGTGCCTTTTATATTCAATTCCGATGCGATTTCTGTGTTTCATCGTCAATGTGAAGGTCCAAGGGATACAGTAAACCTGCACTGGTGCATCGGAATCCAATACTGGTCTCCCAGGAGCCGCCCAAAGCACAAACTCTTAGGAGACTCACTCTTCTTGTATTTAAGTCGGCACTGTGCCTTTTATATTCAATTCCGATGCGATTTCTGTGTTTCATCGTCAATGTGAAGGTCCAAGGGATACAGTAAACCTGCACTGGTGCATCGGAATCCAATACTGGTCTCCCAGGAGCCGCCCAAAGCACAAACCCTTAGGAGACTCACTCTTCTTGTACTTAAGTCGGCACTGTGCCTTTTATATTCAATTCCGATGCGATTTCTGTGTTTCATCGTCAATGTGAAGGTCCAAGGGATACAGTAAACCTGCACTGGTGCATCGGAATCCAATACTGGTCTCCCAGGAGCCGCCCAAAGCACAAACTCTGAGCAGATTCACTCTTCTTGTACTTAAGTCGGCACTGTGCCTTTTATATTCAATTCCGATGCGATTTCTGTGTTTCATCGTCAATGTGAAGGTCCAAGGGATACAGTAAACCTGCACTGGTGCATCGGAATCCAATACTGGTCCCCCAGGATCCGCTCAAAGCACATACCCGGAGAAGATTCACTCTTCTTGTACTTAAGTCGGCATTGTGCCTTTTATATTCAATTCCGATGCGATTTCTGTGTTTCATCGTCAATGTGAAGGTCCAAGCGATACAGTAAACCTGCACTGGTGCATCGGAATCCAATACTGGTCTCCCAGGAGCCGCTCAAAGCACAAACTCGTAGAAGATTCACTCTTCTTGTACTTAAGTCGGCTCTGTGCCTTTTATATTCAATTCCGATGCGATTTCTGTGTTTCATCGTCAATGTGAAGGTCCAAGGGATACAGTAAACCTGCACTGGTGCATCGGAATCCAATACTGGTCTCCCAGGATCCGCTCAAAGCACAAACTCTTAGGAGACTCACTCTTCTTGTACTTAAGTCGGCATTGTGCCTTTTATATTGAATTCCGATGCGATTTCTGTGTTTCATCGTCAATTTGAAGGTCCAAGGGTTACAGTAAACCTGCACTGGTGCATCGGAATCCAATACTGGTCTCATAGGAGCCGCTCAAACCACAAACTCTTAGGAGACTCACTCTTCTTGTACTTAAGTCGGCATTGTGCCTTTTATATTCAATTCTGATGCGATTTCTGTGTTTCATCGTCAATGTGAAGGTCCAAGGGATACAGTAAACCTGCACTGGTGCATCGGAATCCAATACTGGCCTCCCAGGAGCCGCCCAAAGCACAAACTCTTAGGAGACTCACTCTTCTTGTACTTAAGTCGGCACTGTGCCTTTTATATTCAATTCCGATGCGATTTCTGTGTTTCATCGTCAATGTGAAGGTCCAAGGGATACAGTAAACCTGCACTGGTGCATCGGAATCCAATACTGGTCTCCCAGGAGCCGCCCAAAGCACAAACTCTGAGAAGAATCACTCTTCTTGTACTTAAGTCGGCACTGTGCCTTTTATATTCAATTCCGATGCGATTTCTGTGTTTCATCGTCAATGTGAAGGTCCAAGGGATACAGTAAACCTGCACTGGTGCATCGGAATCCAATACTGGTCTCCCAGGAGCCGCCCAAAGCACAAACTCTGAGAAGATTCACTCTTCTTGTACATAAGTCGGCACTGTGCCTTTTATATTCAATTCCGATGCGATTTCTGTGTTTCATCGTCAATGTGAAGGTCCAAGGGATACAGTAAACCTGCACTGGTGCATCGGAATCCAATACTGGTCTCCCAGGAGCCGCCCAAAGCACAAACTCTTAGGAGACTCACTCTTATTGTATTTAAGTCGGCACTGTGCCTTTTATATTCAATTCCGATGCGATTTCTGTGTTTCATCGTCAATGTGAAGGTCCAAGGGATACAGTAAACGTGGACTGGTGCATCGGAATCCAATACTGGTCTCCCAGGAGCCGCCCAAAGCACAAACTCTTAGGAGACTCACTCTTCTTGTACTTAAGTCGGCACTGTGCCTTTTATATTCAATTCCGATGCGATTTCTGTGTTTCATCGTCAATGTGAAGGTCCAAGGGATACAGTAAACCTGCACTGGTGCATCGGAATCCAATACTGGTCTCCCAGGAGCCGCCCAAAGCACAAACTCTGAGCAGATTCACTCTTCTTGTACTTAAGTCGGCACTGTGCCTTTTATATTCAATTCCGATGCGATTTCTGTGTTTCATCGTCAATGTGAAGGTCCAAGGGATACAGTAAACCTGCACTGGTGCATCGGAATCCAATACTGGTCTCCCAGGATCCGCTCAAAGCACAAACTCTTGGGAGACTCACTCTTCTTGTACTTAAGTCGGCATTGTGCCTTTTATATTGAATTCCGATGCGATTTCTGTGTTTCATTGTCAATTTGAAGGTCCAAGGGATACAGTAAACCTGCACTGGTGCATCGGAATCCAATACTGGTCTCCTAGGAGCCGCTCAAACCACAAACCCTTAGGAGACTCACTCTTCTTGTACTTAAGTCGGCATTGTGCCTTTTATATTCAATTCCGATGCGATTTCTGTGTTTCATCGTCAATGTGAAGGTCCAAGGGATACAGTAAACCTGCACTGGTGCATCAGAATCCAATACTGGCCTCCCAGGAGCCGCCCAAAGCACAAACTCTTAGGAGACTCACTCTTCTTGTACTTAAGTCGGCACTGTGCCTTTTATATTCAATTCCGATGCGATTTCTGTGTTTCATCGTCAATGTGAAGGTCCAAGGGATACAGTAAACCTGCACTGGTGCATCGGAATCCAAAACTGGTCTCCCAGGATCCGCTCAAAGCACAAACTCTTAGGAGACTCACTCTTCTTGTACTTAAGTCGGCATTGTGCCTTTTATATTGAATTCCGATGCGATTTCTGTGTTTCATCGACAATTTGAAGGTCCAAGGGATACAGTAAACCTGCACTGGTGCATCGGAATCCAATACTGGTCTCCTAGGAGCCGCTCAAACCACAATCTCTTAGGAGACTCACTCTTCTTGTACTTAAGTCGGCATTGTGCCTTTTATATTCAATTCCGATGCGATTTCTGTGTTTCATCGTCAATGTGAAGGTCCAAGGGATACAGTAAACCTGCACTGGTGCATCGGAATCCAATACTGGCCTCCCAGGAGCCGCCCAAAGCACAAACTCTTAGGAGACTCACTCTTCTTGTACTTAAGTCGGCACTGTGCCTTTTATATTCAATTCCGATGCGATTTCTGTGTTTCATCGTCAATGTGAAGGTCCAAGGGATACAGTAAACCTGCACTGGTGCATCGGAATCCAATACTGGTCTCCCAGGAGCCGCCCAAAGCACAAACCCTGAGAAGAATCACTCTTCTTGTACTTAAGTCGGCACTGTGCCTTTTATATTCAATTCCGATGCGATTTCTGTGTTTCATCGTCAATGTGAAGGTCCAAGGGATACAGTAAACCAGCACTGGTGCATCGGAATCCAATACTGGTCTCCCAGGATCCGCTCAAAGCACAAACTCTGAGAAGATTCACTCTTCTTGTACTTAAGTCGGCACTGTGTCTTTTATATTCAATTCCGATGCGATTTCTGTGTTTCATCGTCAATGTGAAGGTCCAAGGGATACAGTAAACCTGCACTGGTGCATCGGAATCCAATACTGGTCTCCCAGGAGCCGCCCAAAGCACAAACTCTGAGAAGATTCAATCTTCTTGTACTTAAGTCGGCACTGTGCCTTTTATATTCAATTCCGATGCGATTTCTGTGTTTCATCGTCAATGTGAAGGTCCAAGGGATACAGTAAACCTGCACTGGTGCATCGGAATCCAATACTGGTCTCCCAGAAGCCGCCCAAAGCACAAACTCTGAGAAGATTCACTCTTCTTGTACTTAAGTCGGCACTGTGCCTCTTATATTCAATTCAGATGCGATTTCTGTGTTTCATCGTCAATGTGAAGGTCCAAGGGATACAGTAAACCTGCACTGGTGCATCGGAATCCAATACTGGTCTCCCAGGAGCCGCCCAAAGCACAAACTCTTAGGAGACTCACTCTTCTTGTACTTAAGTCGGCACTGTGCCTTTTATATTCAATTCCGATGCGATTTCTGTGTTTCATCGTCAATGTGAAGGTCCAAGGGATACAGTAAACCTGCACTGGTGCATCGGAATCCAATACTGGTCTCCCAGGAGCCGCCCAAACCACAAACTCTGAGAAGATTCACTCTTGTTGTACATAAGTCGGCACTGTGCCTTTTATATTCAATTCCGATGCGATTTCTGTGTTTCATCGTCAATGTGAAGGTCCAAGGGATACAGTAAACCTGCACTGGTGCATCGGAATCCAATACTGGTCTCCCAGGAGCCGCCCAAAGCACAAACTCTTAGGAGACTCACTCTTCTTGTATTTAAGTCGGCACTGTGCCTTTTATATTCAATTCCGATGCGATTTCTGTGTTTCATCGTCAATGTGAAGGTCCAAGGGATACAGTAAACCTGCACTGGTGCATCGGAATCCAATACTGGTCTCCCAGGAGCCGCCCAAAGCACAAACTCTTAGGAGACTCACTCTTCTTGTACTTAAGTCGGCACTGTGCCTTTTATATTCAATTCCGATGCGATTTCTGTGTTTCATCGTCAATGTGAAGGTCCAAGGGATACAGTAAACCTGCACTGGTGCATCGGAATCCAATACTGGTCTCCCAGGAGCCGCCCAAAGCACAAACTCTGGGCAGATTCACTCTTCTTGTACTTAAGTCGGCACTGTGCCTTTTATATTCAATTCCGATGCGATTTCTGTGTTTCATCGTCAATGTGAAGGTCCAAGGGATACAGTAAACCTGCACTGGTGCATCGGAATCCAATACTGGTCCCCCAGGATCCGCTCAAAGCACATACTCGGAGAAGATTCACTCTTCTTGTACTTAAGTCGGCATTGTGCCTTTTATATTCAATTCCGATGCGATTTCTGTGTTTCATCGTCAATGTGAAGGTCCAAGCGATACAGTAAACCTGCACTGGTGCATCGGAATTCAATACTGGTCTCCCAGGAGCCGCCCAAAGCACAAACTCGTAGAAGATTCACTCTTCTTGTACTTAAGTCGGCTCTGTGCCTTTTATATTCAATTCCGATGCGATTTCTGTGTTTCATCGTCAATGTGAAGGTCCAAGGGATACAGTAAACCTGCACTGGTGCATCGGAATCCAATACTGGTCTCCCAGGATCCGCTCAAAGCACAAACTCTTAGGAGACTCACTCTTCTTGTACTTAAGTCGGCATTGTGCCTTTTATATTGAATTCCGATGCGATTTCTGTGTTTCATCGTCAATTTGAAGGTCCAAGGGATACAGTAAACCTGCACTGGTGCATCGGAATCCAATACTGGTCTCATAGGAGCCGCTCAAACCACAAACTCTTAGGAGACTCACTCTTCTTGTACTTAAGTCGGCATTGTGCCTTTTATATTCAATTCCGATGCGATTTCTGTGTTTCATCGTCAATGTGAAGGTCCAAGGGATACAGTAAACCTGCACTGGTGCATCGGAATCCAATACTGGCCTCCCAGGAGCCGCCCAAAGCACAAACTCTTAGGAGACTCACTCTTCTTGTACTTAAGTCGGCACTGTGCCTTTTATATTCAATTCCGATGCGATTTCTGTGTTTCATCGTCAATGTGAAGGTCCAAGGGATACAGTAAACCTGCACTGGTGCATCGGAATCCAATACTGGTCTCCCAGGAGCCGCCCAAAGCACAAACTCTGAGAAGAATCACTCTTCTTGTACTTAAGTCGGCACTGTGCCTTTTATATTCAATTCCGATGCGATTTCTGTGTTTCATCGTCAATGTGAAGGTCCAAGGGATACAGTAAACCAGCACTGGTGCATCGGAATCCAATACTGGTCTCCCAGGATCCGCTCAAAGCACAAACTCTGAGAAGATTCACTCTTCTTGTACTTAAGTCGGCACTGTGTCTTTTATATTCAATTCCGATGCGATTTCTGTGTTTCATCGTCAATGTGAAGGTCCAAGGGATACAGTAAACCTGCACTGGTGCATCGGAATCCAATACTGGTCTCTCAGGAGCCGCCCAAAGCACAAATTCTGAGGAGATTCACTCTTCTTGTACTTAAGTCGGCACTGTGCCTTTTATATTCAATTCCCATGTGATTTCTGTGTTTCATCGTCAATGTGAAGGTCCAAGGGATACAGTAAACCTGCACTGGTGCATCGGAATCCAATACTGGTCTCCCAGAAGCCGCCCAAAGCACAAACTCTGAGAAGATTCACTCTTCTTGTACGTAAGTCGGCACTGTGCCTCTTATATTCAATTCCGATGCGATTTCTGTGTTTCATCGTCAATGTGAAGGTCCAAGGGATACAGTAAACCTGCACTGGTGCATCGGAATCCAATACTGGTCTCCCAGGAGCCGCCCAAAGCACAAACTCTTAGGAGACTCACTCTTCTTGTACTTAAGTCGGCACTGTGCCTTTTATATTCAATTCCGATGCGATTTCTGTGTTTCATCGTCAATGTGAAGGTCCAAGTTATACAGTAAACCTGCACTGGGGCATCGGAATCCAATACTGGTCTCCCAGGAGCCGCCCAAAACACAAACTCTGAGAAGATTCACTCTTGTTGTACAAAAGTCGGCACTGTGCCTTTTATATTCAATTCCGATGCGATTTCTGTGTTTCATCGTCAATGTGAAGGTCCAAGGGATACAGTAAACCTGCACTGGTGCATCGGAATCCAATACTGGTCTCCCAGGAGCCGCCCAAAGCACAAACTCTTAGGAGACTCACTCTTCTTGTATTTAAGTCGGCACTGTGCCTTTTATATTCAATTCCGATGCGATTTCTGTGTTTCATCGTCAATGTGAAGGTCCAAGGGATACAGTAAACCTGCACTGGTGCATCGGAATCCAATACTGGTCTCCCAGGAGCCGCCCAAAGCACAAACTCTTAGGAGACTCACTCTTCTTGTACTTAAGTCGGCACTGTGCCTTTTATATTCAATTCCGATGCGATTTCTGTGTTTCATCGTCAATGTGAAGGTCCAAAGGATACAGTAAACCTGCACTGGTGCATCGGAATCCAATACTGGTCTCCCAGGAGCCGCCCAAAGCACAAACTCTGAGCAGATTCACTCTTCTTGTACTTAAGTCGGCACTGTGCCTTTTATATTCAATTCCGATGCGATTTCTGTGTTTCATCGTCAATGTGAAGGTCCAAGGGATACAGTAAACCTGCACTGGTGCATCGGAATCCAATACTGGTCCCCCAGGATCCGCTCAAAGCACAAACTCGGAGAAGATTCACTCTTCTTGTACTTAAGTCGGCACTGTGCTTTTTATATTCAATTCCGATGCGATTTCTGTGTTTCATCGTCAATGTGAAGGTCCAAGGGATACAGTAAACCTGCACTGGTGCATCGGAATCTAATACTGGTCTCCCAGAAGCCGCTAAAAGCACAAATTCGTAGAAGATTCACTCTTCTTGTACTTAAGTCGGCACTGTGCCTTTTATATTCAATTCCGATGCGATTTCTGTGTTTCATTGTCAATGTGAAGGTCCAAGGGATACAGTAAACCTGCACTGGTGCATCGGAATCTGATACTGGTCTCCCAGGAGCCGCTCAAACCACAAACTCTTAGGAGAGTCACTCTTCTTGTACTTAAGTCGGCATTGTGCCTTTTATATTCAATTCCGATGCGATTTCTGTGTTTCATTGTCAATGTGAAGGTCCAAGGGATACAGTAAACCTGCACTGGTGCATCGGAATCCAATACTGGTCTCCCAGGAGCTGCCCAAAGCACAAACTCTGAGAAGATTCACTCTTCTTGTACTTAAGTCGGCACTGTGTCTTTTATATTCAATTCCGATGCGATTTCTGTGTTTCATCGTCAATGTGAAGGTCCAAGGGATACAGTAAACCTGCACTGGTGCATCGGAATCCAATACTGGTCTCCCAGGAGCCGCCCAAAGCACAAACTCTGAGAAGATTCACTCTTCTTGTACTTAAGTCGGCACTGTGCCTTTTATATTCAATTCCGATGCGATTTCTGTGTTTCATCGTCAATGTGAAGGTCCAAGGGATACAGTAAACCTGCACTGGTGCATCGGAATCCAATACTGGTCTCCCAGGAGCCGCCCAAAGCACAAACTCTGAGAAGATTCACTCTTCTTGTACTTAAGTCGGCACTGTGCCTCTTATATTCAATTCCGATGCGATTTCTGTGTTTCATCGTCAATGTGAAGGTCCAAGGGATACAGTAAACCTGCACTGGTGCATCGGAATCCAATACTGGTCTCCCAGGAGCCGCCCAAAGCACAAACTCTTAGGAGACTCACTCTTCTTGTACTTAAGTCGGCACTGTGCCTTTTATATTCAATTCCGATGCGATTTCTGTGTTTCATCGTCAATGTGAAGGTCCAAGGGATACAGTAAACCTGCACTGGTGCATCGGAATCCAATACTGGTCTCCCAGGAGCCGCCCAAAACACAAACTCTGAGAAGATTCACTCTTCTTGTACATTAGTCGGCACTGTGCCTTTTATATTCAATTCAAATGCGATTTCTGTGTTTCATCATCAATGTGAAGGTCCAAGGGATACAGTAAACCTGCACTGGTGCATCGGAATCCAATACTGGTCTCCCAGGAGCCGCCCAAAGCACAAACTCTTAGGAGACTCACTCTTCTTGTATTTAAGTCGGCACTGTGCCTTTTATATTCAATTCCGATGCGATTTCTGTGTTTCATCGTCAATGTGAAGGTCCAAGGGATACAGTAAACCTGCACTGGTGCATCGGAATCCAATACTGGTCTCCCAGGAGCCGCCCAAAGCACAAACTCTTAGGAGACTCACTCTTCTTGTACTTAAGTTGGCACTGTGCCTTTTATATTCAATTCCGATGCGATTTCTGTGTTTCATCGTCAATGTGAAGGTCCAAGGGATACAGTAAACCTGCACTGGTGCATCGGAATCCAATACTGGTCTCCCAGGAGCCGCCCAAAGCACAAACTCTGAGCAGATTCACTCTTCTTGTACTTAAGTCGGCACTGTGCCTTTTATATTCAATTCCGATGCGATTTCTGTGTTTCATCGTCAATGTGAAGGTCCAAGGGATACAGTAAACCTGCACTGGTGCATCGGAATCCAATACTGGTCCCCCAGGATCCGCTCATAGCACAAACTCGGAGAAGATTCACTCTTCTTGTACTTAAGTCGGCACTGTGCCTTTTATATTCAATTCCGATGCGATTTCTGTGTTTCATCGTCAATGTGAAGGTCCAAGGGATACAGTAAACCTGCACTGGTGCATCGGAATCTAATACTGGTCTCCCAGAAGCCGCTAAAGGCACAAATTCGTAGAAGATTCACTCTTCTTGTACTTAAGTCGGCACTGTGCCTTTTATATTCAATACCGATGCGATTTCTGTGTTTCATTGTCAATGTGAAGGTCCAAGGGATACAGTAAACCTGCACTGGTGCATCGGAATCTGATACTGGTCTCCCAGGAGCCGCTCAAACCACAAACTCTTAGGAGACTCACTCTTCTTGTACTTAAGTCGGCATTGTGCCTTTTATATTCAATTCCGATGCGATTTCTGTGTTTCATCGTCAATGTGAAGGTCCAAGGGATACAGTAAACCTGCACTGGTGCATCGGAATCCAATACTGGTCTCCCAGGAGCCGCTCAAAGCACAAACTCTGAGAAGATTCACTCTTCTTGTACTGAAGTCGGCACTGTGCCTTTTATATTCAATTCCGATGCGATTTCTGTGTTTCATCGTCAATGTGAAGGTCCAAGGGATACAGTAAACCAGCACTGGTGCATCGGAATCCAATACTGGTCTCCCAGGATCCGTTCAAAGCACAAACTCTGAGAAGATTCACTCTTCTTGTACTTAAGTCGGCACTGTGTCTTTTATATTCAATTCCGATGCGATTTCTGTGTTTCATCGTCAATGTGAAGGTCCAAGGGATACAGTAAACCTGCACTGGTGCATCGGAATCCAATACTGGTCTCCCAGGAGCCGCCCAAAGCACAAACTCTGAGAAGATACACTCTTCTTGTACTTAAGTCTGCACTGTGCCTCTTATATTCAATTCCGATGCGATTTCTGTGTTTCATCGTCAATGTGAAGGTCCAAGGGATACAGTAAACCTGCACTGGTGCATCGGAATCCAATACTGGTCTCCCAGGAGCCGCCCAAAGCACAAACTCTTAGGAGACTCACTCTTCTTGTACTTAAGTCGGCACTGTGCCTTTTATATTCAATTCCGATGCGATTTCTGTGTTTCATCGTCAATGTGAAGGTCCAAGGGATACAGTAAACCTGCACTGGTGCATCGGAATCCAATACTGGTCTCCCAGGAGCCGCCCAAAGCACAAACTCTGAGAAGATTCACTCTTCTTGTACATAAGTCGGCACTGTGCCTTTTATATTCAATTCCGATGCGATTTCTGTGTTTCATCGTCAATGTGAAGGTCCAAGGGATACAGTAAACCTGCACTGGTGCATCGGAATCCAATACTGGTCTCCCAGGAGCCGCCCAAAGCACAAACTCTTAGGAGACTCACTCTTCTTGTACTTAAGTCGGCACTGTGCCTTTTATATTCAATTCCGATGCGATTTCTGTGTTTCATCGTCAATGTGAAGGTCCAAGGTATACAGTAAACCTGCAATGGTGCATCGGAATCCAATACTGGTCTCCCAGGAGCCGCCCAAAGCACAAACTCTGAGAAGATTCACTCTTCTTGTACTTAAGTCGGCACTGTGCCCCTTATATTCAATTCCGATGCGATTTCTGTGTTTCATCGTCAATGTGAAGGTCCAAGGGATACAGTAAACCTGCAATGGTGCATCGGAATCCAATACTGGTCTCCCAGGAGCCGCCCAAAGCACAAACTCTGAGAAGATTCACTCTTCTTGTACTTAAGTCGGCACTGTGCCCCATATATTCAATTCCGATGCGATTTCTGTGTTTCATCGTCAATGTGAAGGTCCAAGGGATACAGTAAACCTGCACTGGTGCATCGGAATCCAATACTGGTCTCCCAGGATCCGCTCAAAGCACAAACTCAGAGAAGATTCACTCTTCTTGTACTTAAGTCGGCACTGTGCCTTTTATATTCAATTCCGATGCGATTTCTGTGTTTCATCGTCAATGTGAAGGTCCATGGGATACAGTAAACCTGCACTGGTGCATCGGAATCCAATACTGGTCTCCCAGGATCCGCTCAAAGCACAAACTCTGAGAAGATTCACTCTTCTTGTACTTAAGTCGGCACTGTGCCTTTTATATTCAATTCCGATGCGATTTCTGTGTTTCATCGTCAATGTGAAGATCCATGGGATACAGTAAACCTGCACTGGTGCATCGGAATCCAATACTGGTCTCCCAGGAGCCGCCCAAAGCACAAACTCTGAGAAGATTCACTCTTCTTGTACTTAAGTCGGCACTGTGCCTCTTATATTCAATTCCGATGCGATTTCTGTGTTTCATCGTCAATGTGAAGGTCCAAGGGATACAGTAAACCGGCACTGGTGCATCGGAATCCAATACTGGTCTCCCAGGAGCCGCCCAAAGCACAAACTCTTAGGAGACTCACTCTTCTTGTACTTAAGTCGGCACTGTGCCTTTTATATTCAATTCCGATGCGATTTCTGTGTTTCATCGTCAATGTGAAGGTCCAAGGGATACAGTAAACCTGCACTGGTGCATCGGAATCCAATACTGGCCTCCCAGGAGCCGCCCAAAGCACAAACTCTGAGAAGATTCACTCTTCTTGTACATAAGTCGGCACTGTGCCTTTTATATTCAATTCCGATGCGATTTCTGTGTTTCATCGTCAATGTGAAGGTCTAAGGGATACAGTAAACCTGCAATGGTGCATCGAAATCCAATACTGTTCTCCCAGGAGCCGCCCAAATCACAAACTCTGAGAAGATTCACTCTTCTTGTACTTAAGTCGGCACTGTGCCCCTTATATTCAATTCCGATGCGATTTCTGTGTTTCATCGTCAATGTGAAGGTCCAAGGGCTACAGTAAACCTGCAATGGTGCATCGGAATCCAATACTGGTCTCCCAGGAGCCGCCCAAAGCACAAACTCTGAGAAGATTCACTCTTCTTGTACTTAAGTCGGCACTGTGCCTCTTATATTCAATTCCGATGCGATTTCTGTGTTTCATCGTCAATGTGAAGGTCCAAGGGATACAGTAAACCTGCAATGGTGCATCGGAATCCAATACTGGTCTCCCAGGAGCCGCCCAAACACAAACTCTGAGAAGATTCACTCTTCTTGTACTTAAGTCGGCACTGTGCCTCTTAAATTCAATTCCGATGCGATTTCTGTGTTTCATCGTCAATGTGAAGGTCCAAGGGATACAGTAAACCTGCACTGGTGCATCGGAATCCAATACTGGTCTCCCAGGAGCCGCCCAAAGCACAAACTCTGAGAAGATTCACTCTTCTTGTACATAAGTCGGCACTGTGCCTTTTATATTCAATTCCGATGCGATTTCTGTGTTTCATCGTCAATGTGAAGGTCCAAGGGATACAGTAAACCTGCACTGGTGCATCGGAATCCAATACTGGTCTCCCAGGAGCCGCCCAAAGCACAAACTCTTAGGAGACTCACTCTTCTTGTACTTAAGTCGGCACTGTGCCTTTTATATTCAATTCCGATGCGATTTCTGTGTTTCATCGTCAATGTGAAGGTCCAAGGGATACAGTAAACCTGCAATGGTGCATCGGAATCCAATACTGGTCTCCCAGGAGGCGCCCAAAGCACAAACTCTGAGAAGATTCACTCTTCTTGTACTTAAGTCGGCACTGTGGCCCTTATATTCAATTCCGATGCGATTTCTGTGTTTCATCGTCAATGTGAAGGTCCAAGGGATACAGTAAACCTGCAATGGTGCATCGGAATCCAATACTGGTCTCCCAGGAGCCGCCCAAAGCACAAACTCCGAGAAGATTCACTCTTCTTGTACTTAAGTCGGCACTGTGCCTCTTATATTCAATTCCGATGCGATTTCTGTGTTTCATCGTCAATGTGAAGGTCCAAGGGATACAGTAAACCTGCAATGGTGCATCGGAATCCAATACTGGTCTCCCAGGAGCCGCCCAAAGAACAAACTCTGAGAAGATTCACTCTTCTTGTACTTAAGTCGGCACTGTGCCTGTTATATTCAATTCCGATGCGATTTCTGTGTTTCATCGTCAATGTGAAGGTCCAAGGGATACAGTAAACCTGCAATGGTGCATCGGAATCCAATACTGGTCTCCCAGGAGCCGCCCAAAGCACAAACTCTGAGAAGATTCACTCTTCTTGTACTTAAGTCGGCACTGTGCCTTTTATATTCAATTCCGATGCGATTTCTGTGTTTCATCGTCAATGTGAAGGTCCAAGGGATACAGTAAACCTGCACTGGTGCATCGGAATCCAATACTGGTCTCCCAGGAGCCGCCCAAAGCACAAACTCTGAGAAGATTCACTCTTCTTGTACTTAAGTCGGCACTGTGCCTTTTATATTCAATTCCGATGCGATTTCTGTGTTTCATCGTCAATGTGAAGGTCCAAGGGATACAGTAAACCTGCACTGGTGCATCGGAATCCAATACTGGTCTCCCAGGATCCGCTCAAAGCACAAACTCTGAGAAGATTCACTCTTCTTGTACTTAAGTCGGCACTGTGCCTTTTATATTCAATTCCGATGCGATTTCTGTGTTTCATCGTCAATGTGAAGGTCCATGGGATACAGTAAACCTGCAATGGTGCATCGGAATCCAATACTGGTCTCCCAGGATCCGCTCAAAGCACAAACTCTGAGAAGATTCACTCTTCTTGTACTTAAGTCGGCACTGTGCCTTTTATATTCAATTCCGATGCGATTTCTGTGTTTCATCGTCAATGTGAAGGTCCATGGGATACAGTAAACCTGCACTGGTGCATCGGAATCCAATACTGGTCTCCCAGGAGCCGCCCAAAGCACAAACTCTGAGAAGATTCACTCTTCTTGTACTTAAGTCGGCACTGTGCCTCTTATATTCAATTCCGATGCGATTTCTGTGTTTCATCGTCAATGTGAAGGTCCAAGGGATACAGTAAACCGGCACTGGTGCATCGGAATCCAATACTGGGCTCCCAGGAGCCGCCCAAAGCACAAACTCTTAGGAGACTCACTCTTCTTGTACTTAAGTCGGCACTGTGCCTTTTATATTCAATTCCGATGCGATTTCTGTGTTTCATCGTCAATGTGAAGGTCCAAGGGATACAGTAAACCTGCACTGGTGCATCGGAATCCAATACTGGCCTCCCAGGAGCCGCCCAAAGCACAAACTCTGAGAAGATTCACTCTTCTTGTACATAAGTCGGCACTGTGCCTTTTATATTCAATTCCGATGCGATTTCTGTGTTTCATCGTCAATGTGAAGGTCCAAGGGATACAGTAAACCTGCACTGGTGCATCGGAAAACAATACTGGTCTCCCAGGAGCCGCCCAAAGCACAAACTCTTAGGAGACTCACTCTTCTTGTACTTAAGTCGGCACTGTGCCTTTTATATTCAATTCCGATGCGATTTCTGTGTTTCATCGTCAATGTGAAGGTCCAAGGGATACAGTAAACCTGCAATGGTGCATCGGAATCCAATACTGGTCTCCCAGGAGCCGCCCAAAGCACAAACTCTGAGAAGATTCACTCTTCTTGTACTTAAGTCGGCACTGTGCCTTTTGTATTCAATTCCGATGCGATTTCTGTGTTTCATCGTCAATGTGAAGGCCCAAGGGATACAGTAAACCTGCACTGGTGCATCGGAATCCAATACTGGTCTCCCAGGATCCGCTCAAAGCACAAACTCTGAGAAGATTCACTCTTCTTGTACTTGAGTCGGCACTGTGCATTTATATTCAATTCCGATGCGATTTCTGTGTTTTATCGTCAATGTGAAGGTCCAAGGGATACAGTAAACCTGCACTGGTGCATCGGAATCCAATACTGGTCTCCCAGGAGCCGCCCAAAGCACAAACTCTTAGGAGACCCACTCTTCTTGTACTTAAGTCGGCACTGTGCCTTATATATTCAATTCCGATGCGATTTCTGTGTTTCATCGTCAATGTGAAGGTCCAAGGGATACAGTAAACCTGCACTGGTGCATCGGAATCCAATACTGGTCTCCCAGGAGCCGCCCAAAGCACAAAATCTGAGAAGATTCACTCTTCTTGTACTTAAGTCGGCACTGTGCCCCTAATATTCAATTCCGATGCGATTTCTGTGTTTCATCGTCAATGTGAAGGTCCAAGGGATACAGTAAACCTGCACTGGTGCATCGGAATCCAATACTGGTCTCCCAGGAGCCGCCCAAAGCACAAACTCTGAGAAGATTCACTCTTCTTGTACTTAAGTCGGCACTGTGCCTTTTATATTCAATTCCGATGCGATTTCTGTGTTTCATCGTCAATGTGAAGGTCCAAGGGATACAGTAAACCTGCACTGGTGCATCGGAATCCAATACTGGTCTCCCAGGATCCGCTCAAAGCACAAACTCTGAGAAGATTCACTCTTCTTGTACTTAAGTCGGCACTGTGCCTTTTAAATTCAATTCCGATGCGATTTCTGTGTTTCATCGTCAATGTGAAGGTCCAAGGGATACAGTAAACCTGCACTGGTGCATCGGAATCTAATACTGGTCTCCCAGAAGCCGCTCAAAGCACAAATTCGTAGAAGATTCACTCTTCTTGTACTTAAGTCGGCACTGTGCCTTTCATATTCAATTCCGATGCGATTTCTGTGTTTCATCGTCAATGTGAAGGTCCAAGGGATACAGTAAACCTGCAATGGTGCATCGGAATCCAATACTGGTCTCCCAGGAGCCGCCCAAAGCACAAACTCTGAGAAGATTCACTCTTCTTGTACTTAAGTCGGCACTGTGCCTTTTATATTCAATTCCGATGCGATTTCTGTGTTTCATCGTCAATGTGAAGGCCCAAGGGATACAGTAAACCTGCACTGGTGCATCGGAATCCAATACTGGTCTCCCAGGATCCGCTCAAAGCACAAACTCTGAGAAGATTCAGTCTTCTTGTACTTGAGTCGGCACTGTGCATTTATATTCAATTCCGATGCGATTTCTGTGTTTCATCGTCAATGTGAAGGTCCAAGGGATACAGTAAACCTGCACTGGTGCATCGGAATCCAATACTGGTCTCCCAGGAGCCGCCCAAAACACAAACTCTTAGGAGACTCACTCTTCTTGTACTTAAGTCGGCACTGTGCCTTTTATATTCAATTCCGATGCGATTTCTGTGTTTCATCGTCAATGTGAAGGTCCAAGGGATACAGTAAACCTGCACTGGTGCATCGGAATCGAATACTGGTCTCCCAGGAGCCGCCCAAAGCACAAACTCTGAGAAGATTCACTCTTCTTGTACTTAAGTCGGCACTGTGCCTTTTATATTCAATTCCGATGCGATTTCTGTGTTTCATCGTCAATGTGAAGGTCCAAGGGATACAGTAAACCTGCACTGGTGCATCGGAATCCAATACTGGTCTCCCAGGAGCCGCCCAAAGCACAAACTCTGAGAAGATTCACTCTTCTTGTACTTAAGTCGGCACTGTGCCTTTTATATTCAATTCCGATGCGATTTCTGTGTTTCATCGTCAATGTGAAGGTCCAAGGGATACAGTAAACCTGCACTGGTGCATCGGAATCCAATACTGGTCTCCCAGGAGCCGCTCAAAGCACAAACTCTGAGAAGATTCACTCTTCTTGTACTTAAGTCGGCACTGTGCCTTTTATATTCAATTCCGATGCGATTTCTGTGTTTCATCGTCAATGTGAAGGTCCAAGGGATACAGTAAATCTGCACTGGTGCATCGGAATCTAATACTGGTCTCCCAGAAGCCGCTCAAAGCACAAATTCGTAGAAGATTCACTCTTCTTGCACTTAAGTCAGCACTGTGCCTTTTATATTCAATTCCAATGCGATTTCTGTGTTTCATTGTCAATGTGAAGGTCCAAGGGATACAGTAAACCTGTACTGGTGCATCGGAATCTAATACTGGTCTCTCAGGAGCCGCACAAACCACAAACTCTTAGGAGACTCACTCTTCTTGTACTTAAGTCGGCATTGTGCCTTTTATATTCAATTCCGATGCGATTTCTGTGTTTCATCGTCAATGTGAAGGTCCAAGCGATACAGTAAACCTGCACTGGTGCATCGGAATCCAATACTGGTCTCCCAGGAGCCGCTCAAAGCACAAACTCTGAGAAGATTCACTCTTCTTGTACTTAAGTCGGCTCTGTGCCTTTTATATTCAATTCCGATGCGATTTCTGTGTTTCATCGTCAATGTGAAGGTCCAAGGGATACAGTAAACCTGCACTGGTGCATCGGAATCCAATACTGGTCTCCCAGGATCCGCTCAAAGCACAAACTCTTAGGAGACTCACTCTTCTTGTACTTAAGTCGGCATTGTGCCTTTTATATTGAATTCCGATGCGATTTCTGTGTTTCATCGTCAATTTGAAGGTCCAAGGGATACAGTAAACCTGCACTGGTGCTTCGGAATCCAATCATGGTCTCCCAGGAGCCGCTCAAACCACAAACTCTTAGGAGACTCACTCTTCTTGTACTTAAGTCGGCACTGTGCCTTTTATATTCAATTCCGATGCGATTTCTGTGTTTCATCGTCAATATGAAGGTCCAAGGGATACAGTAAACCTGCACTGGTGCATCGGAATTCAATACTGGTCTCCCAGGAGCCGCCCAAAGCACAAACTCTTAGGAGACTCACTCTTCTTGTACTTAAGTCGGCACTGTGCCTTTTATATTCAATTCCGATGCGATTTCTGTGTTTCATCGTCAATGTGAAGGCCCAAGGGATACAGTAAACCTGCACTGGTGCATCGGAATCCAATACTGGTCTCCCAGGAGCCGCCCAAAGCACAAACTCTGAGAAGATTCACTCTTCTTGTACTTAAGTCGGCACTGTGCCTTTTATATTCAATTCCGATGCGATTTCTGTGTTTCATCGTCAATGTGAAGGTCCAAGGGATACAGTAAACCTGCACTGGTGCATCGGAATCCAATACTGGTCTCCCAGGAGCCGCCCAAAGCACAAACTCTGAGAAGATTCACTCTTCTTGTACTTAAGTCGGCACTGTGCCTTTTATATTCAATTCCGATGCGATTTCTGTGTTTCATCGTCAATGTGAAGGTCCAAGGGATACAGTAAACCTGCACTGGTGCATCGGAATCCAATACAGGTCTCCCAGGAGCCGCCCAAAGCACAAACTGTGAGAAGATTCACTCTTCTTGTACTTAAGTCGGCACTGTGCCTTTTATATTCAATTCCGATGCGATTTCTGTGTTTCATCGTCAATGTGAAGGTCCAAGGGATACAGGAAACCAGCACTGGTGCATCGGAATCCAATACTGGTCTCCCAGGATCCGCTCAAAGCACAAACTCTGAGAAGATTCACTCTTCTTGTACTTAGGTCGGCACTGTGCCTTTTATATTCAATTCCGATGCGATTTCTGTGTTTCATCGTCAATGTGAAGGTCCAAGGGATACAGTAAATCTGCACTGGTGCATCGGAATCTAATACTGGTCTCCCAGAAGCCGCTCAAAGCACAAATTCGTAGAAGATTCACTCTTCTTGCACTTAAGTCAGCACTGTGCCTTTTATATTCAATTCCGATGCGATTTCTGTGTTTCATTGTCAATGTGAAGGTCCAAGGGATACAGTAAACCTGTACTGGTGCATCGGAAACTAATACTGGTCTCTCAGGAGCCGCACAAACCACAAACTCTTAGGAGACTCACTCTTCTTGTACTTAAGTCGGCATTGTGCCTTTTATATTCAATTCCGATGCGATTTCTGTGTTTCATCGTCAATGTGAAGGTCCAAGCGATACAGTAAACCTGCACTGGTGCATCGGAATCCAATACTGGTCTCCCAGGAGCCGCTCAAAGCACAAACTCTGAGAAGATTCACTCTTCTTGTACTTAAGTCGGCTCTGTGCCTTTTATATTCAATTCCGATGCGATTTCTGTGTTTTATCGTCAATGTGAAGGTCCAAGGGATACAGTAAACCTGCACTGGTGCATCGGAATCCAATACTGGTCTCCCAGGATCCGCTCAAAGCACAAACTCTTAGGAGACTCACTCTTCTTGTACTTAAGTCGGCATTGTGCCTTTTATATTAAATTCCGATGCGATTTCTGTGTCTCATCGTCAATTTGAAGGTCCAAGGGATACAGTAAACCTGCACTGGTGCATCGGAATCCAATACTGGTCTCCCAGGAGCCGCTCAAACCACAAACTCTTAGGAGACTCACTCTTCTTGTACTTAAGTCGGCATTGTGCCTTTTATATTCAATTCCGATGCGATTTCTGTGTTTCATCGTCAATGTGAAGGTCCAAGGGATACAGTAAACCTGCACTGGTGCATCGGAATTCAATACTGGTCTCCCAGGAGCCGCCCAAAGCACAAACTCTTAGGAGACTCACTCTTCTTGTACTTAAGTCGGCACTGTGCCTTTTATATTCAATTCCGATGCGATTTCTGTGTTTCATCGTCAATGTGAAGGTCCAAGGGATACAGTAAACCTGCACTGGTGCATCGGAATCCAATACTGGTCTCCCAGGATCCGCTCAAAGCACAAACTCTGAGAAGATTCACTCTTCTTGTACTTACGTCGGCACTGTGCCTTTTATATTCATTTCCGATGCGATTTCTGTGTTTCATCGTCAATGTGACGGTCCAAGGGATACAGTAAACCTGCACTGGTGCATCGGAATCTAATACTGGTCTCCCAGAAGCCGCTCAAAGCACAAATTCGTAGAAGATTCACTCTTCTTGTACTTAAGTCGGCACTGTGCCTTTTATATTCAATTCCGATGCGATTTCTGTGTTTCATTGTCAATGTGAAGGTCCAAGGGATACAGTAAACCTGTACTGGTGCATCGGAATCTAATACTGGTCTCTCAGGAGCCGCTCAAACCACAAACTCTTAGGAGACTCACTCTTCTTGTACTTAAGTCGGCACTGTGCCTTTTATATTCAATTCCGATGCGATTTCTGTGTTTCATCGTCAATGTGAAGGTCCAAGCGATACAGTAAACCTGCACTGGTGCATCGGAATCCAATACTGGTCTCCCAGGAGCCGCTCAAAGCACAAACTCGTAGAAGATTCACTCTTCTTGTACTTAAGTCGGCTCTGTGCCTTTTATATTCAATTCTGATGTGATTTCTGTGTTTCATCGTCAATGTGAAGGTCCAAGGGATACAGTAAACCTGCACTGGTGCATCGGAATCCAATACTGGCCTCCCAGGATACGCTCAAAGCACAAACTCTTAGGAGACTCACTCTTCTTGTACTTAAGTCGGCATTGTGCCTTTTATATTGAATTCCGATGCGATTTCTGTGTTTCATCGTCAATTTGAAGGTCCAAGGGATACAGTAAACCTGCACTGGTGCATCGGAATCCAATACTGGTCTCCCAGGATCCGCTCAAAGCACAAACTCTGAGAAGATTCACTCTTCTTGTACTTAAGTCGGCACTGTGCCTTTTATATTCAATTCCGATGCGATTTCTGTGTCTCATCGTCAATGTGAAGGTCCATGGGATACAGTAAACCTGCACTGGTGCATCGGAATCCAATACTGGTCTCCCAGGAGCCGCCCAAAGCACAAACTCTGAGAAGATTCACTCTTCTTGTACTTAAGTCGGCACTGTGCCTCTTATATTCAATCCCGATGCGATTTCTGTGTTTCATCGTCAATGTGAAGGTCCAAGGGATACAGTAAACCTGCACTGGTGCATCGGAATCCAATACTGGTCTCCCAGGAGCCGCCCAAAGCACAAACTCTTAGGAGACTCACTCTTCTTGTACTTTAGTCGGCACTGTGCCTTTTATATTCAATTCCGATGCGATTTCTGTGTTTCATCGTCAATGTGAAGGTCCAAGGGATACAGTAAATCTGCACTGGTGCATCGGAATCCAATACTGGTCTCGCAGGAGCCGCCCAAAGCACAAACTCTGAGAAGATTCACTCTTCTTGTACATAAGTCGGCACTGTGCCTTTTATATTCAATTCCGATGCGATTTCTGTGTTTCATCGTCAATGTGAAGGTCCAAGGGATACAGTTAACCTGCACTGGTTCATCGGAATCCAATACTGGTCTCCCAGGAGCCGCCCAAAGCACAAACTCTTAGGAGACTCACTCTTCTTGTACTTAAGTCGGCACTGTGCCTTTTATATTCAATTCCGATGGGATTTCTGTGTTTCATCGTCAATGTGAAGGTCCAAGGGATACAGTAAACCTGCACTGGTGCATCGGAATCCAATACTGGTCTCCCAGGAGCCGCCCAAAGCACAAACTCTTAGGAGACTCACTCTTCTTGTACTTAAGTCGGCACTGTGCCTTTTATATTCAATTCCGATGCGATTTCTGTGTTTCATCGTCAATGTGAAGGTCCAAGGGATACAGTAAACCTGCACTGGTGCATCGGAATCCAATACTGGTCTCCCAGGAGCCGCCCAAAGCACAAACTCTGAGCAGATTCACTCTTCTTGTACTTAAGTCGGCACTGTGCCTTTTATATTCAATTCCGATGCGATTTCGGTGTTTCATCGTCAATGTGAAGGTCCAAGGGATACAGTAAACCTGCACTGGTGCATCGGAATCCAATACTGGTCTCCCAGGATCCGCTCAAAGCACAAACTCTTAGGAGACTCACTCTTCTTGTACTTAAGTCGGCATTGTGCCTTTTATATTGAATTCCGATGCGATTTCTGTGTTTCATCGTCAATTTGAAGGTCCAAGGGATACAGTAAACCTGCACTGGTGCTTCGGAATCCAATCATGGTCTCCCAGGAGCCGCTCAAACCACAAACTCTTAGGAGACTCACTCTTCTTGTACTTAAGTCGGCATTGTGCCTTTTATATTCAATTCCGATGCGATTTCTGTGTTTCATCGTCAATGTGAAGGTCCAAGGGATACAGTAAACCTGCACTGGTGCATCGGAATTCAATACTGGTCTCCCAGGAGCCGCCCAAAGCACAAACTCTTAGGAGACTCACTCTTCTTGTACTTAAGTCGGCACTGTGCCTTTTATATTCAATTCCGATGCGATTTCTGTGTTTCATCGTCAATGTGAAGGCCCAAGGGATACAGTAAACCTGCACTGGTGCATCGGAATCCAATACTGGTCTCCCAGGATCCGCTCAAAGCACAAACTCTGAGAAGATTCACTCTTCTTGTACTTGAGTCGGCACTGTGCATTTATATTCAATTCCGATGCGATTTCTGTGTTTCATCGTCAATGTGAAGGTCCAAGGGATACAGTAAACCTGCACTGGTGCATCGGAATCCAATACTGGTCTCCCAGGAGCCGCCCAAAGCACAAACTCTTAGGAGACTCACTCTTCTTGTACTTAAGTCGGCACTGTGCCTTTTATATTCAATTCCGATGCGATTTCTGTGTTTCATCGTCAATGTGAAGGTCCAAGGGATACAGTAAACCTGCACTGGTGCATCGGAATCCAATACTGGTCACCCAGGAGCCGCCCAAAGCACAAACTCTGAGAAGATTCACTCTTCTTGTACTTAAGTCGGCACTGTGCCTTTTATATTCAATTCCGATGCGATTTCTGTGTTTCATCGTCAATGTGAAGGTCCAAGGGATACAGTAAACCTGCACTGGTGCATCGGAATCCAATACTGGTCTCCCAGGAGCCGCCCAAAGCACAAACTCTGAGAAGATTCACTCTTCTTGTACTTAAGTCGGCACTGTGCCTTTTATATTCAATTCCGATGCGATTTCTGTGTTTCATCGTCAATGTGAAGGTCCAAGGGATACAGTAAACCTGCACTGGTGCATCGGAATCCAATACTGGTCTCCCAGGAGCCGCCCAAAGCACAAACTCTGAGAAGATTCACTCTTCTTGTACTTAAGTCGGCACTGTGCCTTTTATATTCAATTCCGATGCGATTTCTGTGTTTCATCGTCAATGTGAAGGTCCAAGGGATACAGGAAACCAGCACTGGTGCATCGGAATCCAATACTGGTCTCCCAGGATCCGCTCAAAGCACAAACTCTGAGAAGATTCACTCTTCTTGTACTTAGGTCGGCACTGTGCCTTTTATATTCAATTCCGATGCGATTTCTGTGTTTCATCGTCAATGTGAAGGTCCAAGGGATACAGTAAATCTGCACTGGTGCAACGGAATCTAATACTGGTCTCCCAGAAGCCGCTCAAAGCACAAATTCGTAGAAGATTCACTCTTCTTGCACTTAAGTCAGCACTGTGCCTTTTATATTCAATTCCGATGCGATTTCTGTGTTTCATTGTCAATGTGAAGGTCCAAGGGATACAGTAAACCTGTACTGGTGCATCGGAAACTAATACTGGTCTCTCAGGAGCCGCACAAACCACAAACTCTTAGGAGACTCACTCTTCTTGTACTTAAGTCGGCATTGTGCCTTTTATATTCAATTCCGATGCGATTTCTGTGTTTCATCGTCAATGTGAAGGTCCAAGCGATACAGTAAACCTGCACTGGTGCATCGGAATCCAATACTGGTCTCCCAGGAGCCGCTCAAAGCACAAACTCTGAGAAGATTCACTCTTCTTGTACTTAAGTCGGCTCTGTGCCTTTTATATTCAATTCCGATGCGATTTCTGTGTTTCTTCGTCAATGTGAAGGTCCAAGGGATACAGTAAACCTGCACTGGTGCATCGGAATCCAATACTGGTCTCCCAGGATCCGCTCAAAGCACAAACTCTTAGGAGACTCACTCTTCTTGTACTTAAGTCGGCATTGTGCCTTTTATATTGAATTCCGATGCGATTTCTGTGTCTCATCGTCAATTTGAAGGTCCAAGGGATACAGTAAACCTGCACTGGTGCATCGGAATCCAATACTGGTCTCCCAGGAGCCGCTCAAACCACAAACTCTTAGGAGACTCACTCTTCTTGTACTTAAGTCGGCATTGTGCCTTTTATA
Source organism: Schistocerca nitens (assembly GCF_023898315.1). NCBI lineage: Eukaryota > Metazoa > Arthropoda > Insecta > Orthoptera > Acrididae > Schistocerca > Schistocerca nitens. The sequence goes on from NC_064625.1 coordinate 185,943,378, forward strand.
TTCAATTCCGATGCGATTTCTGTGTTTCATCGTCAATGTGAAGGTCCAAGGGATACAGTAAACCTGCACTGGTGCATCGGAATTCAATACTGGTCTCCCAGGAGCCGCCCAAAGCACAAACTCTTAGGAGACTCACTCTTCTTGTACTTAAGTCGGCACTGTGCCTTTTATATTCAATTCCGATGCGATTTCTGTGTTTCATCGTCAATGTGAAGGTCCAAGGGATACAGTAAACCTGCACTGGTGCATCGGAATCCAATACTGGTCTCCCAGGATCCGCTCAAAGCACAAACTCTGAGAAGATTCACTCTTCTTGTACTTACGTCGGCACTGTGCCTTTTATATTCATTTCCGATGCGATTTCTGTGTTTCATTGTCAATGTGAAGGTCCAAGGGATACAGTAAACCTGTACTGGTGCATCGGAAACTAATACTGGTCTCTCAGGAGCCGCACAAACCACAAACTCTTAGGAGACTCACTCTTCTTGTACTTAAGTCGGCATTGTGCCTTTTATATTGAATTCCGATGCGATTTCTGTGTTTCATCGTCAATGTGAAGGTCCAAGGGATACAGTAAACCTGCACTGGTGCATCGGAATTCAATACTGGTCTCCCAGGAGCCGCCCAAAGCACAAACTCTTAGGAGACTCACTCTTCTTGTACTTAAGTCGGCACTGTGCCTTTTATATTCAATTCCGATGCGATTTCTGTGTTTCATCGTCAATGTGAAGGTCCAAGGGATACAGTAAACCTGCACTGGTGCATCGGAATCCAATACTGGTCTCCCAGGATCCGCTCAAAGCACAAACTCTGAGAAGATTCACTCTTCTTGTACTTACGTCGGCACTGTGCCTTTTATATTCATTTCCGATGCGATTTCTGTGTTTCATCGTCAATGTGACGGTCCAAGGGATACAGTAAACCTGCACTGGTGCATCGGAATCTAATACTGGTCTCCCAGAAGCCGCTCAAAGCACAAATTCGTAGAAGATTCACTCTTCTTGTACTTAAGTCGGCACTGTGCCTTTTATATTCAATTCCGATGCGATTTCTGTGTTTCATTGTCAATGTGAAGGTCCAAGGGATACAGTAAACCTGTACTGGTGCATCGGAATCTAATACTGGTCTCTCAGGAGCCGCTCAAACCACAAACTCTTAGGAGACTCACTCTTCTTGTACTTAAGTCGGCATTGTGCCTTTTATATTCAATTCCGATGCGATTTCTGTGTTTCATCGTCAATGTGAAGGTCCAAGCGATACAGTAAACCTGCACTGGTGCATCGGAATCCAATACTGGTCTCCCAGGAGCCGCTCAAAGCACAAACACGTAGAAGATTCACTCTTCTTGTACTTAAGTCGGCTCTGTGCCTTTTATATTCAATTCTGATGTGATTTCTGTGTTTCATCGTCAATGTGAAGGTCCAAGGGATACAGTAAACCTGCACTGGTGCATCGGAATCCAATACTGGCCTCCCAGGATACGCTCAAAGCACAAACTCTTAGGAGACTCACTCTTCTTGTACTTAAGTCGGCATTGTGCCTTTTATATTGAATTCCGATGCGATTTCTGTGTTTCATCGTCAATTTGAAGGTCCAAGGGATACAGTAAACCTGCACTGGTGCATCGGAATCCAATACTGGTCTCCCAGGATCCGCTCAAAGCACAAACTCTGAGAAGATTCACTCTTCTTGTACTTAAGTCGGCACTGTGTCTTTTATATTCAATTCCGATGCGATTTCTGTGTTTCATCGTCAATGTGAAGGTCCAAGGGATACAGTAATCCTGCACTGGTGCATCGGAAATCAATACTGGTCTCCATGGAGCCGCCCAAAGCACAAACTCTGAGAAGATTCACTCTTCTTGTACTTGAGTCGGCACTGTGCCTTTTATATTCAATTCCGATGCGATTTCTGTTTTTCATCGTCAATGTGAAGGTCCAAGGGATACAGTAAACCTGCACTGGTGCATCGGAATCCAATACTGGTCTCCCAGGATCCGCTCAAAGCACAAACTCTGAGAAGATTCACTCTTCTTGTACTTAAGTCGGCCCTGTGCCTTTTATATTCAATTCCGATGCGATTTCTGTGTCTCATCGTCAATGTGAAGGTCCATGGGATACAGTAAACCTGCACTGGTGCATCGGAATCCAATACTGGTCTCCCAGGAGCCGCCCAAAGCACAAACTCTGAGAAGATTCACTCTTCTTGTACTTAAGTCGGCACTGTGCCTCTTATATTCAATCCCGATGCGATTTCTGTGTTTCATCGTCAATGTGAAGGTCCAAGGGATACAGTAAACCTGCACTGGTGCATCGGAATCCAATACTGGTCTCCCAGGAGCCGCCCAAAGCACAAACTCTTAGGAGACTCACTCTTCTTGTACTTTAGTCGGCACTGTGCCTTTTATATTCAATTCCGATGCGATTTCTGTGTTTCATCGTCAATGTGAAGGTCCAAGGGATACAGTAAATCTGCACTGGTGCATCGGAATCCAATACTGGTCTCCCAGGAGCCGCTCAAAGCACAAACTCTGAGAAGATTCACTCTTCTTGTACATAAGTCGGCTCTGTGCCTTTTATATTCAATTCTGATGTGATTTCTGTGTTTCATCGTCAATGTGAAGGTCCAAGGGATACAGTAAACCTGCACTGGTGCATCGGAATCCAATACTGGCCTCCCAGGATACGCTCAAAGCACAAACTCTTAGGAGACTCACTCTTCTTGTACTTAAGTCGGCATTGTGCCTTTTATATTGAATTCCGATGCGATTTCTGTGTTTCATCGTCAATTTGAAGGTCCAAGGGATACAGTAAACCTGCACTGGTGCATCGGAATCCAATACTGGTCTCCCAGGATCCGCTCAAAGCACAAACTCTGAGAAGATTCACTCTTCTTGTACTTAAGTCGGCACTGTGTCTTTTATATTCAATTCCGATGCGATTTCTGTGTTTCATCGTCAATGTGAAGGTCCAAGGGATACAGTAATCCTGCACTGGTGCATCGGAATTCAATACTGGTCTCCATGGAGCCGCCCAAAGCACAAACTCTGAGAAGATTCACTCTTCTTGTACTTAAGTCGGCACTGTGCCTTTTATATTCAATTCCGATGCGATTTCTGTTTTTCATCGTCAATGTGAAGGTCCAAGGGATACAGTAAACCTGCACTGGTGCATCGGAATCCAATACTGGTCTCCCAGGATCCGCTCAAAGCACAAACTCTGAGAAGATTCACTCTTCTTGTACTTAAGTCGGCACTGTGCCTTTTATATTCAATTCCGATGCGATTTCTGTGTCTCATCGTCAATGTGAAGGTCCATGGGATACAGTAAACCTGCACTGGTGCATCGGAATCCAATACTGGTCTCCCAGGAGCCGCCCAAAGCACAAACTCTGAGAAGATTCACTCTTCTTGTACTTAAGTCGGCACTGTGCCTCTTATATTCAATCCCGATGCGATTTCTGTGTTTCATCGTCAATGTGAAGGTCCAAGAGATACAGTAAACCTGCACTGGTGCATCGGAATCCAATACTGGTCTCCCAGGAGCCGCCCAAAGCACAAACTCTTAGGAGACTCACTCTTCTTGTACTTTAGTCGGCACTGTGCCTTTTATATTCAATTCCGATGCGATTTCTGTGTTTCATCGTCAATGTTAAGGTCCAAGGGATACAGTAAATCTGCACTGGTGCATCGGAATCCAATACTGGTCTCGCAGGAGCCGCCCAAAGCACAAACTCTGAGAAGATTCACTCTTCTTGTACATAAGTCGGCACTGTGCCTTTTATATTCAATTCCGATGCGATTTCTGTGTTTCATCGTCAATGTGAAGGTCCAAGGGATACAGTTAACCTGCACTGGTTCATCGGAATCCAATACTGGTCTCCCAGGAGCCGCCCAAAGCACAAACTCTTAGGAGACTCACTCTTCTTGTACTTAAGTCGGCACTGTGCCTTTTATATTCAATTCCGATGCGATTTCTGTGTTTCATCGTCAATGTGAAGGTCCAAGGGATACAGTAAACCTGCACTGGTGCATCGGAATCCAATACTGGTCTCCCAGGAGCCGCCCAAAGCACAAACTCTTAGGAGACTCACTCTTCTTGTACTTAAGTCGGCACTGTGCCTTTTATATTCAATTCCGATGCGATTTCTGTGTTTCATCGTCAATGTGAAGGTCCAAGGGATACAGTAAACCTGCACTGGTGCATCGGAATCCAATACTGGTCTCCCAGGAGCCGCCCAAAGCACAAACTCTGAGCAGATTCACTCTTCTTGTACTTAAGTCGGCACTGTGCCTTTTATATTCAATTCCGATGCGATTTCTGTGTTTCATCGTCAATGTGAAGGTCCAAGGGATACAGTAAACCTGCACTGGTGCATCGGAATCCAATACTGGTCCCCCAGGATCCGCTCAAAGCACAAACTCGGAGAAGATTCACTCTTCTTGTACTTAAGTCGGCACTGTGCCTTTTATATTCAATTCCGATGCGATTTCTGTGTTTCATCGTCAATGTGAAGGTCCAAGGGATACAGTAAACCTGCACTGGTGCATCGGAATCTAATACTGGTCTCCCAGAAGCCGCTCAAAGCACAAATTCGTAGAAGATTCACTCTTCTTGTACTTAAGTCGGCACTGTGCCTTTTATATTCAATTCCGATGCGATTTCTGTGTTTCATTGTCAATGTGAAGGTCCAAGGGATACAGTAAACCTGCACTGGTGCATCGGAATCTAATACTAGTCTCCCAGGAGCCGCTCAAACCACAAAGTCTTAGGAGACTCACTCTTCTTGTACTTAAGTCGGCATTGTGCCTTTTATATTCAATTCCGATGCGATTTCTGTGTTTCATCGTCAATGTGAAGGTCCAAGGGAGACAGTAAACCTGCACTGGTGCATCGGAATCCAATACTGGTCTCCCAGGAGCCGCTCAAAGCACAAACTCTGAGAAGATTCACTCTTCTTGTACTTAAGTCGGCACTGTCCCTTTTATATTCAATTCCGATGCGATTTCTGTGTTTCATCGTCAATGTGAAGGTCCAAGGGATACAGTAAACCTGCACTGGTGCATCGGAATCCAATACTGGTCTCCCAGGAGCCGCTCAAAGCACAAACTCTTAGGAGATTCAATCTTCTTGTACTTAAGTCGGTATTGTGCCTTTTATATTCGATTCCGATGCGATTTCTGTGTTTCATTGTCAATGTGAAGGTCCAAGGGATACAGTAAACCTGCACTGGTGCATCGGAATTTAATACTGGTCTCCCAGGAGACGCTCAAAGAACAAACTCTTAGAAAATTCACTCTTCTTGTACTTAAGTCGGCATTGTGCCTTTGATATTCAATTCCGATGCGATATCTGTGTTTCATCGTCCATGTGAAGGTCCAAGGGATACAGTAAACCTGCACTGGTGCATCAGAATCCAATTCTGGTCTCCCAGGTGCCGCTCAAAGCACAAACCCATAGAAGATTCACTCTTCTTGTACTTAAGTCGGCACTGTGCATTTTATAACCAATTCCGATGCGATTTCTGTGTTTCATCGTCAATGTGAAAGTCGAAGGGATACAGTAAACCTGCACTGGTGCATCGGAATTTAATACTGGTCTCCCAGAAGCCGCTCAAAGCACAAATTCGTAGAAGATTCACTCTTCTTGTACTTAAGTCGGCACTGTGCCTTTTATATTCAATTCCGATGCGATTTCTGTGTTTCATTGTCAATGTGAAGGTCCAAGGGATACAGTAAACCTGCACTGGTGCATCGGAATCTAATACTGGTCTCCCAGGAGCCGATCAAACCACAAACTCTTAGGAGACTCACTCTTCTTGTACTTAAGTCGGCATTGTGCCTTTTATATTCAATTCCGATGCGATTTCTGTGTTTCATCGTCAATGTGAAGGTCCAAGCGATACAGTAAACCTGCACTGGTGCATCGGAATCCAATACTGGGCTCCCAGGAGCCGCTCAAACCACAAACTCGTAGGAGACTCACTCTTCTTGTACTTAAGTCGGCATTGTGCCTTTGATATTCAATTCCGATGCGATTTCTGTGTTTCATCGTCAATTTGAAGGTCCAAGGGATACAGTAAACCTGCACTGGTGCATCGGAATCTAATACTGGTCTCCCAGGAACCGCTCAAAGCACAAACTCTGAGAAGATTCAATCTTCTTCTACTTAAGTCGGTATTGTGCCTTCTATATTCAATTCCGATGCGATTTCTGTGTTTCATTGTCAATGTAAAGGTCCAAGGGATACAGTAAACCTGCACTGGTGCATCGGAATCCAATACTGGTCTCCCAGGAGCCGCTCAAAGCACAAAATCTTAGAAAATTCACTCTTCTTGTACTTAAGTCGGCATTGTGCCTTTGATATTCAATTCCGATGCGATTTCTGTGTTTCATCGTCAATGTGAAGGTCCAAGGGATACAGTAAACCTGCACTGGTGCATCGGAATCCAATACTGGTCTCCCAGGTGCCGCTCAAAGCACAAATCCATAGAAGATTCACTCTTCTTGTACATAAGTCGGCATTGTGCCTTTTATATTCAATTCCGATGCGATTTCTGTGTTTCATTGTCAATGTGACGGTCCAAGGGATACAGTAAACCTGCACTGGTGCATCGGAATCTAATACTGGTCTCCCAGGAGCCGCTCAAAGCACAAACTCTGAGAAGATTCACTCTTCTTGTACTTAAGTCGGCACTGTGCCTTTTATATTTAATTCCGATGCGATTTCTGTGTTTCATCGTCAATGTGAAGGTCCAAGGGATACAGTAAACCTGCACTGGTTCGTCGGAATCTAATACTGGTCTCCCAGAAGCCGCTCAAATCACAAATTCGTAGAAGATTCACTATTCTTGTACTTAAGTCTGCACTGTGCCTTTTATATTCAATTCCGATGCGATTTCTGTGTTTCATTGTCAATGTGAAGGTCCAAGGGATACAGTAAACCTGCACTGGTGCATCGGAATCTAATACTGGTCTCCCAGGAGCCGCTCAAACCACAAACTCTTAGGAGACTCACTCTTCTTGTACTTAAGTCGGCATTGTGCCTTTTATATTCAATTCCGATGCGATTTCTGTGTTTCATCGTCAATGTGAAGGTCCAAGGGATACAGTAAACCTGCACTGGTGCATCGGAATCCAATACTGGTCTCCCAGGAGCCGCTCAAAGCACAAACTCGTAGAAGATTCACTCTTCTTGTACTTAAGTCGGCACTGTGCCTTTTATATTCAATTCCGATGCGATTTCTGTGTTTCATCGTCAATGTGAAGGTCCAACGGATACAGTAAAAATTCACTGGTGCATCGGAATCCAATACTGGTCTCTCAGGAGCCGCTCAAACCACAAACTCTTAGGAGACTCACTCTTCTTGTACTTAAGTCGGCATTGTGCCTTTTATATTCAATTCCGATGCGATTTCAGTGTTTCATCGTCAATGTGAAGGTCCAAGGGATAGAGTAAACCTGCACTGGTGCATCGTAATCTAATACTGGTCTCCCAGGTGCCGCTCAAAGCACAAACGCTGAGAAAATTCACTCTTCTTGTACTTAAGTCGGCACTGTGCCCTTTATATTCAATTCCGATGCGATTTCTGTGTTTCATCGTCAATGTGAAGGTCCAAGGGATACAGTAAACCTGCACTGGTGCATCGGTATCCAATACTGGTCTCCCAGGATCCGCTCAAAGCACAAACTCTTAGGAGACTCACTCTTCTTGTACTTAAGTCGGCATTGTGCCTTTTATATTCAATTCCGATGCGATTTCTGTGTTTCATCGTCAATTTGAAGGTCCAAGGGATACAGAAACGTGCAATGGTGCATCGGAATCCAATACTGGTCTCCCAGGAGCCGCTCAAACCACAAACTCTTAGTAGACTCACTCTTCTTGTACTTAAGTCGGCACTGTGTCTTTTATATTCAATTCCGAAGCGATTTCTGTGTTTCATTGTCAATGTGAAGGTCCAAGGGATACAGTAAACCTGCACTGGTGCATCGGAATCCAATACTGGTCTCCCAGGAGCCGCCCAAAGCACAAACTCTGAAAAGATTCACTCTTCTTGTACTTACGTCGGCACTGTGCCTTTTATATTCAATTCCGATGCGATTTCTGTGTTTCATCGTCAATGTGAAGGTCCAAGGGATACAGTAAACCTGCACTGGTGCATCGGAATCCAATACTGGTCTCCCAGGATCCGCTCAAAGCACAAACTCTGAGAAGATACACTCTTCTTGTACTTAAGTCGGCACTGTGCCTTTTATATTCAATTCCGATGCGATTTCTGTGTTTCATCGTCAATGTGAAGGTCCAAGGGATACAGTAAACCTGCACTGGTGCATCGGAATCCAATACTGGTCTCCCAGGAGCCGCCCAAAGCACAAACTCTGAGAAGATTCACTCTTCTTGTACTTAAGTCGGCACTGTGCCTTTTATATTCAATTCCGATGCGATTTCTGTGTTTCATCGTCATTGTGAAGGTCCAAGGGATACAGTAAACCTGCACTGGTGCATCGGAATCCAATACTGGTCTCCCAGGATCCGCTCAAAGCACAAACTCTGAGAAGATTCACTCTCCTTGTACTTAAGTCGGCACTGTGCCTTTTATATTCAATTCCGATGCTATTTCTGTGTTTCATCGTCAATGTGAAGGTCCAAGGGATACAGTAGACCTGCACTGGTGCATCGGAATCCAATACTGGTCTCCCAGGTGCCGCTCAAAGCACAAACCCATAGAAGATTCACTCTTCTTGTACATAAGTAGGCATTGTGCCTTTTATATTCAATTCCGATGCGATTTCTGTGTTTCATTGTCAATGTGACGGTCCAAGGGATACAGTAAACCTGCACTGGTGCATCGGAATCTAATACTGGTCTCCCAGGAGCCGCTCAAAGCACAAACTCTGAGAAGATTCACTCTTCTTGTACTTAAGTCGGCACTGTGCCTCTTATACTCAATTCCGATGCGATTTCGGTGTTTCATCGTCAATTTGAAGGTCCAAGGGATACAGCAAACCTGCACTGGTGCATCGGAATCCAATACTAGTCCCCCAGGAGCCGCTCAAACCACAAACTCTGAGGAGACTCACTCTTCTTGTACTTAAGTCGGCACTGTGCCTTTTATATTCAATTCCGATCTGATTTCTGTGTTTCATCGCCAATGTGAAGGTCCACGGGATACAGTAAACCTGCACTGGTGCATCGGAATCTAATACTGGTCTCCCAGGAGCCGCTCAAACCACAAACACTTAGGAGACTCACTCTTCTTGTACTTAAGTCGGCATTGTTCCTTTGATATTCAAATCCGATGCGATTTCTGTGTTTCATCGTCAATGTGAAGGTCCAAGGGATACAGTAAACCTGCACTGGTGCATCGGAATCTAATACTGGTCTCCCAGGTGCCGCTCAAAGCACAAACTCTGAGAAGATTCACTCTTCTTGTACTTACGTCGGCACTGTGCCTTTTATATTCAATTCCGATGCGATTTCTGTGTTTCATCGTCAATGTGAAGGTCCAAGGAATACAGTAAACCTGCACTGGTGCATCGGAATCCCATACTGGTCTCCCAGGAGCCGCCCAAAGCACAAACTCTGAGAAGATTCACTCTTTTGTACTTACGTCGGCACTGTGCCTTTTATATTCAATTCCGATGCGATTTCTGTGTTTCATCGTCAATGTGAAGGTCCAAGGGATACAGTATACCTGCACTGGTGCATCGGAATCCAATACTGGTCTCCCAGGAGCCGCCCAAAGCACAAACTCTGAGAAGATTCACTCTTCTTGTACTTAAGCCGGCACTGTGTCTTTTATATTCAATTCCGATGCGATTTCTGTGTTTCATCGTCAATGTGAAGGTCCAAGGGATACAGTAAACCTGCACTGGTGCATCGGAATCCAATACTGGTCTCCCAGGAGCCGCTCAAACCACAAACTCTTAGGAGACTCACTAAAGTTGTACTTAAGTCGGCATTGTGTCTTTTATATTCAATTCCGATGCGATTTCTGTGTTTCATTGTCAATGTGAAGGTCCAAGGGATACAGTAAATTTGCACTGGTGCATCGGAATCCAATACTGGTTTCCCAGGAGCCGCTCAAACCACAAACTCTTAGGAGACGCACTCTTCTTGTACTTAAGTCGGCATTGTGCCTTTTATATTCAATTCCGATGCGATTTCTGTGTTTCATCGTCAATTTGAAGGTCCAAGGGATACAGTAAACCTGCACTGGTGCATCGGAATCCAATACTGGTCTCCCAGGAGCCGCTCAAACCACAAACTCTTAGGAGACTCACTCTTCTTGTACTTAAGTCGGTATTGTGCATTTTATATTCAATTCCGATGCGATTTCTGTGTTTCATCGTAAATGTGAAGGTCCAAGGGATACAGTAAACCTGCACTGGTGCATCGGAATGCAATACTGGTCTTCCAGGAGCCGCCCAAAGCACAAACTCTTAGGTGACTCACTCTTCTTGTACTTAAGTCGGCACTGTGCCTTTTATATTCGATTCCGATGCGATTTCTGTGTTTCATCGTCAATGTGAAGGTCCAAGGGATACAGTAAACCTGCACTGGTGCATCGGAATCCAATACTGGTCTCCCAGGAGCCGGCCATAGCACAAACTCTGAGAAGATTCACTCTTCTTGTACTTAAGTCGGCACTGTGCCTTTTATATTCAATTCCGATGCGATTTCTGTGTTTCATCGTCAATGTGAAGGTCCAAGGGATACAGTAAACCTGCACTGGTGCATCGGAATCAAATACTGGTCCCCCAGGATCCGCTCAAAGCACAAACTCTGAGAAGATTCACTCTTCTTGTACTTAAGTCGGCACTGTGCCTTTTATATTCAATTCCGATGCGATTTCTGTGTTTCATCGTCAATGTGAAGGTCCAAGGGATACAGAAAACCTGCACTGGTGCATCGGAATCCAATACTGGTCTCCCAGGATCCGCTCAAAGCACAAACTCTGAGAAGATTCACTCTTCTTGTACTTAAGCCGGCACTGTGTCTTTTATATTCAATTCCGATGCGATTTCTGTGTTTCATCGTCAATGTGAAGGTCCAAGAGATACAGTAAACCTGCACTGGTGCATCGGAATCCAATACTGGTCTCCCAGGAGCCGCTCAAACCACAAACTCTTAGGAGACTCACTGTTCTTGTACTTAAGTCGGCATTGTGTCTTTTATATTCAATTCCGATGCGATTTCTGTGTTTCATTGTCAATGTGAAGGTCCAAGGGATACAGTAAATTTGCACTGGTGCATCGGAATCCAATACTGGTTTCCCAGGAGCCGCTCAAACCACAAACTCTTAGGAGACGCACTCTTCTTGTAATTAAGTCGGCATTGTGCCTTTTATATTCAATTCCGATGCGATTTCTGTGTTTCATCGTCAATTTGAAGGTCCAAGGGATACAGTAAACCTGCACTGGTGCATCGGAATCCAATACTGGTCTCCCAGGAGCCGCTCAAACCACAAACTCTTAGGAGACTCACTCTTCTTGTACTTAAGTCGGCATTGTGCCTTTTATATTCAATTCCGATGCGATTTCTGTGTTTCATCGTCAATGTGAAGGTCCAAGGGATACAGTAAACCTGCACTGGTGCATCGGAATCCAATACTGGTCTCCCAGGAGCCGCTCAAACACAAACTCGTAGAAGATTCACTCTTCTTGTACTTAAGTCGGCACTGTGCCTTTTATATTCAATTCCGATGCGATTTCTGTGTTTCATCGTCAATGTGAAGGTCCAACGGATACAGTAAAAATGCACTGGTGCATCGGAATCCAATACTGGTCTCTCAGGAGCCGCTCAAACCACAAACTCTTAGGAGACTCACTCTTCTTGTACTTAAGTCGGCATTGTGCCTTTTATATTCAATTCCGATGCGATTTCAGTGTTTCATCGTCAATGTGAACGTCCAAGGGATAGAGTAAACCTGCACTGGTGCATCGTAATCTAATACTGGTCTCCCAGGTGCCGCTCAAAGCACAAACGCTGAGAAAATTCACTCTTCTTGTACTTAAGTCGGCACTGTGCCCTTTATATTCAATTCCGATGCGATTTCTGTGTTTCATCGTCAATGTGAAGGTCCAAGGGATACAGTAAACCTGCACTGGTGCATCGGTATCCAATACTGGTCTCCCAGGATCCGCTCAAAGCACAAACTCTTAGGAGACTCACTCTTCTTGTACTTAAGTCGGCGTTGTGCCTTTTATATTCAATTCCGATGCGATTTCTGTGTTTCATCGTCAATTTGAAGGTCCAAGGGATACAGAAACGTGCAATGGTGCATCGGAATCCAATACTGGTCTCCCAGGAGCCGCTCAAACCACAAACTCTTAGTAGACTCACTCTTCTTGTACTTAAGTCGGCACTGTGTCTTTTATATTCAATTCCGAAGCGATTTCTGTGTTTCATTGTCAATGTGAAGGTCCAAGGGATACAGTAAACCTGCACTGGTGCATCGGAATCCAATACTGGTCTCCCAGGAGCCGCCCAAAGCACAAACTCTGAGAAGATTCACTCTTCTTGTACTTACGTCGGCACTGTGCCTTTTATATTCAATTCCGATGCGATTTCTGTGTTTCATCGTCAATGTGAAGGTCCAAGGGATACACTAAACATGCACTGGTGCATCGGAATCCAATACTGGTCTCCCAGGATCCGCTCAAAGCACAAACTCTGAGAAGATACACTCTTCTTGTACTTAAGTCGGCACTGTGCCTTTTATATTCAATTCCGATGCGATTTCTGTGTTTCATCGTCAATGTGAAGGTCCAAGGGATACAGTAAACCTGCACTGGTGCATCGGAATCCAATACTGGTCTCCCAGGAGCCGCCCAAAGCACAAACTCTGAGAAGATTCACTCTTCTTGTACTTAAGTCGGCACTGTGCCTTTTATATTCAATTCCGATGCGATTTCTGTGTTTCATCGTCATTGTGAAGGTCCAAGGGATACAGTAAACCTGCACTGGTGCATCGGAATCCAATACTGGTCTCCCAGGTGCCGCTCAAAGCACAAACCCATAGAAGATTCACTCTTCTTGTACATAAGTAGGCATTGTGCCTTTTATATTCAATTCCGATGCGATTTCTGTGTTTCATTGTCAATGTGACGGTCCAAGGGATACAGTAAACCTGCACTGGTGCATCGGAATCTAATACTGGTCTCCCAGGAGCCGCTCAAAGCACAAACTCTGAGAAGATTCACTCTTCTTGTACTTAAGTCGGCACTGTTCCTCTTATACTCAATTCCGATGCGATTTCGGTGTTTCATCGTCAATTTGAAGGTCCAAGGGATACAGCAAACCTGCACTGGTGCATCGGAATCCAATACTAGTCTCCCAGGAGCCGCTCAAACCACAAACTCTGAGGAGACTCACTCTTCTTGTACTTAAGTCGGCACTGTGCCTTTTATATTCAATTCCGATGCGATTTCTGTGTTTCATCGTCAATGTGAAGGTCCACGGGATACAGTAAACCTGCACTGGTGCATCGGAATCTAATACTGGTCTCCCAGGAGCCGCTCAAACCACAAACACTTAGGAGACTCACTCTTCTTGTACTTAAGTCGGCATTGTTCCTTTGATATTCAAATCCGATGCGATTTCTGTGTTTCATCGTCAATGTGAAGGTCCAAGGGATACAGTAAACCTGCACTGGTGCATCGGAATCTAATACTGGTCTCCCAGGTGCCGCTCAAAGCACAAACTCTGAGAAGATTCACTCTTCTTGTACTTACGTCGGCACTGTGCCTTTTATATTCAATTCCGATGCGATTTCTGTGTTTCATCGTCAATGTGAAGGTCCAAGGAATACAGTAAACCTGCACTGGTGCATCGGAATCCCATACTGGTCTCCCAGGAGCCGCCCAAAGCACAAACTCTGAGAAGATTCACTCTTCTTGTACTTACGTCGGCACTGTGCCTTTTATATTCAATTCCGATGCGATTTCTGTGTTTCATCGTCAATGTGAAGGTCCAAGGGATACAGTATACCTGCACTGGTGCATCGGAATCCAATACTGGTCTCCCAGGAGCCGCCCAAAGCACAAACTCTGAGAAGATTCACTCTTCTTGTACTTAAGCCGGCACTGTATCTTTTATATTCAATTCCGATGCGATTTCTGTGTTTCATCGTCAATGTGAAGGTCCAAGGGACACAGTAAACCTGCACTGGTGCATCGGAATCCAATACTGGTCTCCCAGGAGCCGCTCAAACCACAAACTCTTAGGAGACTCACTGTTCTTGTACTTAAGTCGGCATTGTGTCTTTTATATTCAATTCCGATGCGATTTCTGTGTTTCATTGTCAATGTGAAGGTCCAAGGGATACAGTAAATTTGCACTGGTGCATCGGAATCCAATACTGGTTTCCCAGGAGCCGCTCAAACCACAAACTCTTAGGAGACGCACTCTTCTTGTACTTAAGTCGGCATTGTGCCTTTTATATTCAATTCCGATGCGATTTCTGTGTTTCATCGTCAATTTGAAGGTCCAAGGGATACAGTAAACCTGCACTGGTGCATCGGAATCCAATACTGGTCTCCCAGGAGCCGCTCAAACCACAAACTCTTAGGAGACTCACTCTTCTTGTACTTAAGTCGGCATTGTGCATTTTATATTCAATTCCGATGCGATTTCTGTGTTTCATCGTAAATGTGAAGGTCCAAGGGATACAGTAAACCTGCACTGGTGCATCGGAATGCAATACTGGTCTTCCAGGAGCCGCCCAAAGCACAAACTCTTAGGTGACTCACTCTTCTTGTACTTAAGTCGGCACTGTGCCTTTTATATTCGATTCCGATGCGATTTCTGTGTTTCATCGTCAATGTGAAGGTCCAAGGGATACAGTAAACCTGCACTGGTGCATCGGAATCCAATACTGGTCTCCCAGGAGCCGCCCAAAGCACAAACTCTGAGAAGATTCACTCTTCTTGTACTTAAGTCGGCACTGTGCCTTTTATATTCAATTCCGATGCGATTTCTGTGTTTCATCGTCAATGTGAAGGTCCAAGGGATACAGTAAACCTGCACTGGTGCATCGGAATCCAATACTGGTCTCCCAGGATCCGCTCAAAGCACAAACTCTGAGAAGATTCACTCTTCTTGTACTTAAGTCGGCACTGTGCCTTTTATATTCAATTCCGATGCGATTTCTGTGTTTCATCGTCAATGTGAAGGTCCAAGGGATACAGTAAACCTGCACTGGTGCATCGGAATCCAATACTGGTCTCCCAGGAGCCGCCCAAAGCACAAACTCTGAGAAGATTCACTCTTCTTGTACTTAAGTCGGCATTGTGCCTTTTATATTCAATTCCGATGCGATTTCTGTGTTTCATCGTAAATGTGAAGGTCCAAGGGATACAGTAAACCTGCACTGGTGCATCGGAATCCAATACTGGTCTCCCAGGATCCGCTCAAAGCACAAACTGTGAGAAGATTCACTCTTCTTGTACTTAAGTCGGCACTGTGCCTTTTATATTCAATTCCGATGCGATTTCTGTGTTTCATCGTCAATGTGAAGGTCCAAGGGATACAGTAAACCTGCACTGGTGCATCGGAATCCAATACTGGTCTCCCAGGAGCCGCCCAAAGCACAAACTCTGAGAAGATTCACTCTTCTTGTACTTAAGTCGGCACTGTGCCTTTTATATTCAATTCCGATGCGATATCTGTGTTTCATCGTCAATGTGAAGGTCCAAGGGATACAGTTAACCTGCACTGGTGCATCGGAATCCAATACTGGTCTCCCAGGATCCGCTCAAAGCACAAACTCTGAGAAGATTCACTCTTCTTGTACTTAAGTCGGCACTGTGCCTTTTATATTCAATTCCGATGCGATTTCTGTGTTTCGTCGTCAATGTGGAGGTCCAAGGGATACAGTAAACCTGCACTGGTGCATCGGAATCCAATACTGGTTTCCCAGGAGCCGCCCAAAGCACAAACTCTGAGAAGATTCACTCTTCTTGTACTTAAGTCGGCACTGTGCCTTTTATATTCAATTCCGATGCGATTTCTGTGTTTCATCGTCAATGTGAAGGTCCAAGGGATACAGTAAACCTGCACTGGTGCATCGGAATCCAATACTGGTCTCCCAGGATCCGCTCAAAGCACAAACTCCGAGAAGATTCACTCTTCTTGTACTTAAGTCGGCACTGTGCCTTTTATATTCAATTCCGATGCGATTTCTGTGTTTCATCGTCAATGTGAAGGTCCAAGGAATAGCATAAACCTGCACTGGTGCATCGGAATCTAATACTGCTCTCCCAGGTGCCGCTCAAAGCACAAACTCTGAGAAGATTCACTCTTATTGTACTTAAGTCGGCACTGTGCCTTTTATATTCAATTCCGATGCGATTTCTGTGTTTCATCGTCAATGTGAAGGTCCAAGGGATACAGTAAACCTGCACTGGTGCATCGGTATCCAATACTGGCCTCCCAGGATCCGCTCAAAGCACAAACTCTTAGGAGACTCACTCTTCTTGTACTTAAGTCGGCATTGTGCCTTTTATATTCAATTCCGATGCGATTTCTGTGTTTCATCGTCAATTTGAAGGTCCAAGGGATACAGAAACCTGCACTGGTGCATCGGAATCCAATACTGGTCTCCCAGGAGCCGCCCAAGGCACAAACTCTGAGATGATTCACTCTTCTTCTACTTACGTCGGCACTGTGCATTTTATATTCAATTCCGATGCGATTTCTGTGTTTCATCGTCAATGTGAAGGTCCAAGGGATACAGTAAACCTGCACTGGTGCATCGGAATCCAATACTGGTCTCCCAGGATCCGCTCAAAGCACAAACTCTGAGAAGATTCACTCTCCTTGTACTTAAGTCGGCACTGTGCCTTTTATATTCAATTCCGATGCGATTTCTGTGTTTCATCGTCAATGTGAAGGTCCAAGGGATACAGTAAACCTGCACTGGTGCATCGGAATCCAATACTGGTCTCCCAGGAGCCGCCCAAAGCACAAACTCTGAGAAGATTCACTCTTCTTGTACTTAAGTCGGCACTGTGCCTTTTATATTCAATTCCGATGCGATATCTGTATTTCATCGTCAATGTGAAGGTCCAAGGGATACAGTAAACCTGCACTGGTGCATCGGAATCCAATACTGGTCTCCCAGGATCCGCTCAAAGCACAAACTCTGAGAAGATTCACTCTTCTTGTACTTAAGTCGGCACTGTGCGTTTTATATTCAATTCCGATGCGATTTCTGTGTTTCGTCGTCAATGTGGAGGTCCAAGGGATACAGTAAACCTGCACTGGTGCATCGGAATCCAATACTGGTCTCCCAGGAGCCGCCCAAAGCACAAACTCTGAGAAGATTCACTCTTCTTGTACTTAAGTCGGAACTGTGCCTTTTATATTCAATTCCGATGCGATTTCTGTGTTTCATCGTCAATGTGAAGGTCCAAGGGATACAGTAAACCTACACTGGTGCATCGGAATCCAATACTGGTCTCCCAGGATCCGCTCAAAGCACAAACTCCGAGAAGAATCACTCTTCTTGTACTTAAGTCGGCACTGTGCCTTTTATATTCAATTCCGATGCGATTTCTGTGTTTCATCGTCAATGTGAAGGTCCAAGGAATAGCATAAACCTGCACTGGTGCATCGGAATCTAATACTGCTCTCCCAGGTGCCGCTCAAAGCACAAACTCTGAGAAGATTCACTCTTCTTGTACTTAAGTCGGCACTGTGCCTTTTATATTCAATTCCGATGCGATTTCTGTGTTTCATCGTCAATGTGAAGGTCCAAGGGATACAGTAAACCTGCACTGGTGCATCGGTATCCAATACTGGTCTCCCAGGATCCGCTCAAAGCACAAACTCTGAGAAGATTCACTCTCCTTGTACTTAAGTCGGCACTGTGCCTTTTATATTCAATTCCGATGCGATTTCTGTGTTTCATCGTCAATGTGAAGGTCCAAGGGATACAGTAAACCTGCACTGGTGCATCGGAATCCAATACTGGTCTCCCAGGTGCCGCTCAAAGCACAAACCCATAGAAGATTCACTCTTCTTGTACATAAGTAGGCATTGTGCCTTTTATATTCAATTCCGATGCGATTTCTGTGTTTCATTGTCAATGTGACGGTCCAAGGGATACAGTAAACCTGCACTGGTGCATCGGAATCTAATACTGGTCTCCCAGGAGCCGCTCAAAGCACAAACTCTGAGAAGATTCACTCTTCTTGTACTTAAGTCGGCACTGTTCCACTTATACTCAATTCCGATGCGATTTCGGTGTTTCATCGTCAATTTGAAGGTCCAAGGGATACAGCAAACCTGCACTGGTGCATCGGAATCCAATACTAGTCTCCCAGGAGCCGCTCAAACCACAAACTCTGAGGAGACTCACTCTTCTTGTACTTAAGTCGGCACTGTGCCTTTTATATTCAATTCCGATGCGATTTCTGTGTTTCATCGTCAATGTGAAGGTCCACGGGATACAGTAAACCTGCACTGGTGCATCGGAATCTAATACTGGTCTCCCAGGAGCCGCTCAAACCACAAACACTTAGGAGACTCACTCTTCTTGTACTTAAGTCGGCATTGTTCCTTTGATATTCAAATCCGATGCGATTTTTGTGTTTCATCGTCAATGTGAAGGTCCAAGGGATACAGTAAACCTGCACTGGTGCATCGGAATCTAATACTGGTCTCCCAGGTGCCGCTCAAAGCACAAACTCTGAGAAGATTCACTCTTCTTGTACTTACGTCGGCACTGTGCCTTTTATATTCAATTCCGATGCGATTTCTGTGTTTCATCGTCAATGTGAAGGTCCAAGGAATACAGTAAACCTGCACTGGTGCATCGGAATCCCATACTGGTCTCCCAGGAGCCGCCCAAAGCACAAACTCTGAGAAGATTCACTCTTCTTGTACTTACGTCGGCACTGTGCCTTTTATATTCAATTCCGATGCGATTTCTGTGTTTCATCGTCAATGTGAAGGTCCAAGGGATACAGTATACCTGCACTGGTGCATCGGAATCCAATACTGGTCTCCCAGGAGCCGCCCAAAGCACAAACTCTGAGAAGATTCACTCTTCTTGTACTTAAGCCGGCACTGTATCTTTTATATTCAATTCCGATGCGATTTCTGTGTTTCATCGTCAATGTGAAGGTCCAAGGGATACAGTAAACCTGCACTGGTGCATCGGAATCCAATACTGGTCTCCCAGGAGCCGCTCAAACCACAAACTCTTAGGAGACTCACTGTTCTTGTACTTAAGTCGGCATTGTGTCTTTTATATTCAATTCCGATGCGATTTCTGTGTTTCATTGTCAATGTGAAGGTCCAAGGGATACAGTAAATTTGCACTGGTGCATCGGAATCCAATACTGGTTTCCCAGGAGCCGCTCAAACCACAAACTCTTAGGAGACGCACTCTTCTTGTACTTAAGTCGGCATTGTGCCTTTTATATTCAATTCCGATGCGATTTCTGTGTTTCATCGTCAATTTGAAAGTCCAAGGGATACAGTAAACCTGCACTGGTGCATCGGAATCCAATACTGGTCTCCCAGGAGCCGCTCAAACCACAAACTCTTAGGAGACTCACTCTTCTTGTACTTAAGTCGGCATTGTGCATTTTATATTCAATTCCGATGCGATTTCTGTGTTTCATCGTAAATGTGAAGGTCCAAGGGATACAGTAAACCTGCACTGGTGCATCGGAATGCAATACTGGTCTTCCAGGAGCCGCCCAAAGCACAAACTCTTAGGTGACTCACTCTTCTTGTACTTAAGTCGGCACTGTGCCTTTTATATTCGATTCCGATGCGATTTCTGTGTTTCATCGTCAATGTGAAGGTCCAAGGGATACAGTAAACCTGCACTGGTGCATCGGAATCCAATACTGGTCTCCCAGGAGCCGCCCAAAGCACAAACTCTGAGAAGATTCACTCTTCTTGTACTTAAGTCGGCACTGTGCCTTTTATATTCAATTCCGATGCGATTTCTGTGTTTCATCGTCGATGTGAAGGTCCAAGGGATACAGTAAACCTGCACTGGTGCATCGGAATCCAATACTGGTCTCCCAGGATCCGCTCAAAGCACAAACTCTGAGAAGATTCACTCTTCTTGTACTTAAGTCGGCACTGTGCCTTTTATATTCAATTCCGATGCGATTTCTGTGTTTCATCGTCAATGTGAAGGTCCAAGGGATACAGTAAACCTGCACTGGTGCATCGGAATCCAATACTGGTCTCCCAGGAGCCGCCCAAAGCACAAACTCTGAGAAGATTCACTCTTCTTGTACTTAAGTCGGCATTGTGCCTTTTATATTCAATTCCGATGCGATTTCTGTGTTTCATCGTCAATGTGAAGGTCCAAGGGATACAGTAAACCTGCACTGGTGCATCGGAATCCAATACTGGTCTCCCAGGATCCGCTCAAAGCACAAACTGTGAGAAGATTCACTCTTCTTGTACTTAAGTCGGCACTGTGCCTTTTATATTCAATTCCGATGCGATTTCTGTGTTTCATCGTCAATGTGAAGGTCCAAGGGATACAGTAAACCTGCACTGGTGCATCGGAATCCAATACTGGTCTCCCAGGAGCCGCCCAAAGCACAAACTCTGAGAAGATTCACTCTTCTTGTACTTAAGTCGGCACTGTGCCTTTTATATTCAATTCCGATGCGATATCTGTGTTTCATCGTCAATGTGAAGGTCCAAGGGATACAGTTAACCTGCACTGGTGCATCGGAATCCAATACTGGTCTCCCAGGATCCGCTCAAAGCACAAACTCTGAGAAGATTCACTCTTCTTGTACTTAAGTCGGCACTGTGCCTTTTATAGTCAATTCCGATGCGATTTCTGTGTTTCGTCGTCAATGTGGAGGTCCAAGGGATACAGTAAACCTGCACTGGTGCATCGGAATCCAATACTGGTCTCCCAGGAGCCGCCCAAAGCACAAACTCTGAGAAGATTCACTCTTCTTGTACTTAAGTCGGCACTGTGCCTTTTATATTCAATTCCGATGCGATTTCTGTGTTTCATCGTCAATGTGAAGGTCCAAGGGATACAGTAAACCTGCACTGGTGCATCGGAATCCAATACTGGTCTCCCAGGATCCGCTCAAAGCACAAACTCCGAGAAGATTCACTCTTCTTGTACTTAAGTCGGCACTGTGCCTTTTATATTCAATTCCGATGCGATTTCTGTGTTTCATCGTCAATGTGAAGGTCCAAGGAATAGCATAAACCTGCACTGGTGCATCGGAATCTAATACTGCTCTCCCAGGTGCCGCTCAAAGCACAAACTCTGAGAAGATTCACTCTTATTGTACTTAAGTCGGCACTGTCCTTTTTATATTCAATTCCGATGCGATTTCTGTGTTTCATCGTCAATGTGAAGGTCCAACGGATACAGTACACATGCACTGGTGCATCGGTATCCAATACTGGCCTCCCAGGATCCGCTCAAAGCACAAACTCTTAGGAGACTCACTCTTCTTGTACTTAAGTCGGCATTGTGCCTTTTATATTCAATTCCGATGCGATTTCTGTGTTTCATCGTCAATTTGAAGGTCCAAGGGATACAGAAACCTGCACTGGTGCATCGGAATCCAATACTGGTCTCCCAGGAGCCGCCCAAAGCACAAACTCTGAGATGATTCACTCTTCTTCTACTTACGTCGGCACTGAGCATTTTATATTCAATTCCGATGCGATTTCTGTGTTTCATCGTCAATGTGAAGGTCCAAGGGATACAGTAAACCTGCACTGGTGCATCGGAATCCAATACTGGTCTCCCAGGATCCGCTCAAAGCACAAACTCTGAGAAGATTCACTCTCCTTGTACTTAAGTCGGCACTGTGCCTTTTATATTCAATTCCGATGCGATTTCTGTGTTTCATCGTCAATGTGAAGGTCCAAGGGATACAGTAAACCTGCACTGGTGCATCGGAATCCTATA
Source organism: Schistocerca nitens (assembly GCF_023898315.1). Taxonomy (NCBI): domain Eukaryota; kingdom Metazoa; phylum Arthropoda; class Insecta; order Orthoptera; family Acrididae; genus Schistocerca; species Schistocerca nitens. Next base: position 185,965,305 of record NC_064625.1, read on the forward strand.
CTGGTCTCCCAGGAGCCGCCCAAAGCACAAACTCTGAGAAGATTCACTCTTCTTGTACTTAAGTCGGCACTGTGCCTTTTATATTCAATTCCGATGCGATATCTGTATTTCATCGTCAATGTGAAGGTCCAAGGGATACAGTAAACCTGCACTGGTGCATCGGAATCCAATACTGGTCTCCCAGGATCCGCTCAAAGCACAAACTCTGAGAAGATTCACTCTTCTTGTACTTAAGTCGGCACTGTGCCTTTTATATTCAATTCCGATGCGATTTCTGTGTTTCGTCGTCAATGTGGAGGTCCAAGGGATACAGTAAACCTGCACTGGTGCATCGGAATCCAATACTGGTCTCCCAGGAGCCGCCCAAAGCACAAACTCTGAGAAGATTCACTCTTCTTGTACTTAAGTCGGCACTGTGCCTTTTATATTCAATTCCGATGCGATTTCTGTGTTTCATCGTCAATGTGAAGGTCCAAGGGATACAGTAAACCTACACTGGTGCATCGGAATCCAATACTGGTCTCCCAGGATCCGCTCAAAGCACAAACTCCGAGAAGATTCACTCTTCTTGTACTTAAGTCGGCACTGTGCCTTTTATATTCAATTCCGATGCGATTTCTGTGTTTCATCGTCAATGTGAAGGTCCAAGGAATAGCATAAACCTGCACTGGTGCATCGGAATCTAATACTGCTCTCCCAGGTGCCGCTCAAAGCACAAACTCTGAGAAGATTCACTCTTCTTGTACTTAAGTCGGCACTGTGCCTTTTATATTCAATTCCGATGCGATTTCTGTGTTTCATCGTCAATGTGAAGGTCCAAGGGATACAGTAAACCTGCACTGGTGCATCGGTATCCAATACTGGCCTCCCAGGATCCGCTCAAAGCACAAACTCTTAGGAGACTCACTCTTCTTGTACTTAAGTCGGCATTGTGCCTTTTATATTCAATTCCGATGCGATTTCTGTGTTTCATCGTCAATTTGAAGGTCCAAGGGATACAGAAACCTGCACTGGTGCATCGGAATCCAATACTGGTCTCCCAGGAGCCGCCCAAAGCACAAACTCTGAGATGATTCACTCTTCTTCTACTTACGTCGGCACTGTGCATTTTATATTCAATTCCGATGCGATTTCTGTGTTTCATCGTCAATGTGAAGGTCCAAGGGATACAGTAAACCTGCACTGGTGCATCGGAATCCAATACTGGTCTCCCAGGATCCGCTCAAAGCACAAACTCTGAGAAGATTCACTCTCCTTGTACTTAAGTCGGCACTGTGCCTTTTATATTCAATTCCGATGCGATTTCTGTGTTTCATCGTCAATGGGAAGGTCCAAGGGATACAGTAAACCTGCACTGGTGCATCGGAATCCAATACTGGTCTCCCAGGATCCGCTCAAAGCACAAACTCTGAGAAGATTCACTCTTCTTGTACTTAAGTCGGCACTGTGCCTTTTATATTCAATTCCGATGCGATTTCTGTGTTTCATTGTCAATGTGAAGGTCCAAGGGATACAGTAAACCTGCACTGGTGCATCGGAATCTAATACTGGTCTCCCAGGAGCCGCTCAAACAACAAACTCTTAGGAGACTCACTCTTCTTGTACTTAAGTCGGCACTGTGCCTTTTATATTCAATTCCGATGCGATTTCTGTGTTTCATTGTCAATGTGAAGGTCCAAGGGATACAGTAAACCTGCACTGGTGCATCGGAATCCAATACTGGTCTCCCAGGAGTCGCTCAAACCACAAACTCTTAGGAGACTCACTCTTCTTGTACTTAAGTCGGCATTGTGTCTTTTATATTCAATTCCGATGCGATTTCTGTGTTTCATTGTCAATGTGAAGGTCCAAGGGATACAGTAAATTTGCACTGGTGCATCGGAAATCAATACTGGTTTCCCAGGAGCCGCTCAAACCACAAACTCTTAGGAGACTCACTCTTCTTGTACTTAAGTCGGCACTGTGTCTTTTATATTCAATTCCGATGCGATTTCTGTGTTTCATTGTCAATGTGAAGGTCCAAGGGATACAGTAAACCTGCACTGGTGCATCGGAATCCAATACTGGTCTCCCAGGATCCGCTGAAAGCACAAACTCTTAGGAGACCCACTCTTCTTGTACTTAAGTCGGCATTGTGGCTTTTATTTTCGATTCCGATGCGATTTCTGTGTTTCATCGTCAATTTGAAGGTCCAAGGGATACAGTAAACCTGCACTGGTGCATCGGAATCCAATACTGGTCTCCCAGGAGCCGCTCAAAGCACAAACTCTTAGGAGACGCACTCTTCTTGTACTTAAGTCGGCATTGTGCCTTTTATATTCAATTCCGATGCGATTTCTGTGTTTCATCGTCAATTTGACTGTCCAAGGGATACAATAAACCTGCACTGGTGCATCGGAATCCAATACTGGTCTCCCAGGAGCCGCTCAAACCACAAACTCTTAGGAGACTCACTCTTCTAGTACTTAAGTCGGCATTGTGCCTTTTATATTCAATTCCGATGCGATTTCTGTGTTTCATCGTCAATGTGAAGGTCCAAGGGATACAGTAAACCTGCACTGGTGCATCGGAATCCAATACTGGTCTCCCAGGATCCGCTCAAATCACAAACTCTGAGAAGATTCACTATTCTTGTACTTAAGTCGGCACTGTGCCTTTTATATTCAATTCCGATGCGATTTCTGTGTTTCATCGTCAATGTGAAGGTCCAAGGGATACAGTAAACCTGCACTGGTGCATCGGAATCCAATACTGGTCTCCCAGGAGCCGCCCAAAGCACAAACTCTGAGAAGATTCACTCTTCTTGTAATTAAGTCGGCAATGTGCCTTTTATATTCAGTTCCGATGCGATTTCTGTGTTTCATCGTCAATGTGAAGGTCCAAGGGATACAGTAAACCTGCACTGGTGCATCGGAATCCAATACTGGTCTCCCAGGATCCGCTCAAAGCACAAACTGTGAGAAGATACACTCTTCTTGTACTTAAGTCGGCATTGTGCCTTTTATATTCAATTCCGATGCGATTTCTGTGTTTCATCGTCAATGTGAAGGTCCAAGGGATACAGTAAACCTGCACTGGTGCATCGGAATCCAATACTGGTCTCCCAGGAGCCGCCCAAAGCACAAACTCTGAGAAGATTCACTCTTCTTGTACTTAAGTCGGCACTATGCCTTTTATATTCAATTCCGATGCGATTTCTGTGTTTCATCGTCAATGTGAAGGTCCAAGGGATACAGTAAACCTGCACTGGTGCATCGGTATCCAATACTGGTCTCCCAGGATCCGCTCAAAGCACAAACTCTGAGAAGATTCACTCTCCTTGTACTTAAGTCGGCACTGTGCCTTTTATATTCAATTCCGATGCGATTTCTGTGTTTCGTCGTCAATGTGGAGGTCCAAGGGATACAGTAAACCTGCACTGGTGCATCGGAATCCAATACTGGTCTCCCAGGAGCCGCCCAAAGCACAAACTCTGAGAAGATTCACTCTTCTTGTACTTAAGTCGGCACTGTGCCTTTTATATTCAATTCCGATGCGATTTCTGTGTTTCATCGTCAATGTGAAGGTCCAAGGGATACAGTAAACCTGCACTGGTGCATCGGAATCCAATACTGGTCTCCCAGGATCCGCTCAAAGCACAAACTCTGAGAAAATTCACTCTTCTTGTACTTAAGTCGGCACTGTGCCTTTCATATTCAATTCCGATGCGATTTCTGTGTTTCATCGTCAATGTGAAGGTCCAAGGGATACAGTAAACCTGCACTGGTGCATCGGAATCCAATACTGGTCTCCCAGGAGCCGCTCAAACCACAAACTCTTAGGAGACTCACTGTTCTTGTACTTAAGTCGGCATTGTGTCTTTTATATTCAATTCCGATGCGATTTCTGTGTTTCATTGTCAATGTGAAGGTCCAAGGGATACAGTAATTTTGCACTGGTGCATCGGAATCCAATACTGGTTTCCCAGGAGCCGCTCAAACCACAAACTCTTAGGAGACGCACTCTTCTTGTACTTAAGTCGGCATTGTGCCTTTTATATTCAATTCCGATGCGATTTCTGTGTTTCATCGTCAATTTGAAGGTCCAAGGGATACAGTAAACCTGCACTGGTGCATCGGAATCCAATACTGGTCTCCCAGGAGCCGCTCAAACCACAAACTCTTAGGAGACTCACTCTTCTTGTACTTAAGTCGGCATTGTGCATTTTATATTCAATTCCAATGCGATTTCTGTGTTTCATCGTAAATGTGAAGGTCCAAGGGATACAGTAAACCTGCACTGGTGCATCGGAATGCAATACTGGTCTTCCAGGAGCCGCCCAAAGCACAAACTCTTAGGTGACTCACTCTTCTTGTACTTAAGTCGGCACTGTGCCTTTTATATTCGATTCCGATGCGATTTCTGTGTTTCATCGTCAATGTGAAGGTCCAAGGGATACAGTAAACCTGCACTGGTGCATCGGAATCCAATACTGGTCTCCCAGGAGCCGCCCAAAGCACAAACTCTGAGAAGATTCACTCTTCTTGTACTTAAGTCGGCACTGTGCCTTTTATATTCAATTCCGATGCGATTTCTGTGTTTCATCGTCAATGTGAAGGTCCAAGGGATACAGTAAACCTGCACTGGTGCATCGGAATCCAATACTGGTCTCCCAGGAGCCGCCCAAAGCACAAACTCTGAGAAGATTCACTCTTCTTGTACTTAAGTCGGCACTATGCCTTTTATATTCAATTCCGATGCGATTTCTGTGTTTCATCGTCAATGTGAAGGTCCAAGGGATACAGTAAACCTGCACTGGTGCATCGGTATCCAATACTGGTCTCCCAGGATCCGCTCAAAGCACAAACTCTGAGAAGATTCACTCTCCTTGTACTTAAGTCGGCACTGTGCCTTTTATATTCAATTCCGATGCGATTTCTGTGTTTCGTCGTCAATGTGGAGGTCCAAGGGATACAGTAAACCTGCACTGGTGCATCGGAATCCAATACTGGTCTCGCAGGAGCCGCCCAAAGCACAAACTCTGAGAAGATTCACTCTTCTCGTACTTAAGTCGGCACTGTGCCTTTTATATTCAATTCCGATGCGATTTCTGTGTTTCATCGTCAATGTGAAGGTCCAAGGGATACAGTAAACCTGCACTGGTGCATCGGAATCCAATACTGGTCTCCCAGGAGCCGCTCAAACCACAAACTCTTAGGAGACTCACTCTTCTTGTACTTAAGTCGGCATTGTGCATTTTATATTCAATTCCAATGCGATTTCTGTGTTTCATCGTAAATGTGAAGGTCCAAGGGATACAGTAAACCTGCACTGGTGCATCGGAATGCAATACTGGTCTTCCAGGAGCCGCCCAAAGCACAAACTCTTAGGTGACTCACTCTTCTTGTACTTAAGTCGGCACTGTGCCTTTTATATTCGATTCCGATGCGATTTCTGTGTTTCATCGTCAATGTGAAGGTCCAAGGGATACAGTAAACCTGCACTGGTGCATCGGAATCCAATACTGGTCTCCCAGGATCCGCTCAAAGCACAAACTGTGAGAAGATACACTCTTCTTGTACTTAAGTCTGCATTGTGCCTTTTATATTCAATTCCGATGCGATTTCTGTGTTTCATCGTCAATGTGAAGGTCCAAGGGATACAGTAAACCTGCACTGGTGCATCGGAATCCAATACTGGTCTCCCAGGAGCCGCCCAAAGCACAAACTCTGAGAAGATTCACTCTTCTTGTACTTAAGTCGGCACTATGCCTTTTATATTCAATTCCGATGCGATTTCTGTGTTTCATCGTCAATGTGAAGGTCCAAGGGATACAGTAAACCTGCACTGGTGCATCGGTATCCAATACTGGTCTCCCAGGATCCGCTCAAAGCACAAACTCTGAGAAGATTCACTCTCCTTGTACTTAAGTCGGCACTGTGCCTTTTATATTCAATTCCGATGCGATTTCTGTGTTTCGTCGTCAATGTGGAGGTCCAAGGGATACAGTAAACCTGCACTGGTGCATCGGAATCCAATACTGGTCTCCCAGGAGCCGCCCAAAGCACAAACTCTGAGAAGATTCACTCTTCTTGTACTTAAGTCGGCACTGTGCCTTTTATATTCAATTCCGATGCGATTTCTGTGTTTCATCGTCAATGTGAAGGTCCAAGGGATACAGTAAACCTGCACTGGTGCATCGGAATCCAATACTGGTCTCCCAGGATCCGCTCAAAGCACAAACTCTGAGAAAATTCACTCTTCTTGTACTTAAGTCGGCACTGTGCCTTTCATATTCAATTCCGATGCGATTTCTGTGTTTCATCGTCAATGTGAAGGTCCAAGGGATACAGTAAACCTGCACTGGTGCATCGGAATCCAATACTGGTCTCCCAGGAGCCGCTCAAACCACAAACTCTTAGGAGACTCACTGTTCTTGTACTTAAGTCGGCATTGTGTCTTTTATATTCAATTCCGATGCGATTTCTGTGTTTCATTGTCAATGTGAAGGTCCAAGGGATACAGTAATTTTGCACTGGTGCATCGGAATCCAATACTGGTTTCCCAGGAGCCGCTCAAACCACAAACTCTTAGGAGACGCACTCTTCTTGTACTTAAGTCGGCATTGTGCCTTTTATATTCAATTCCGATGCGATTTCTGTGTTTCATCGTCAATTTGAAGGTCCAAGGGATACAGTAAACCTGCACTGGTGCATCGGAATCCAATACTGGTCTCCCAGGAGCCGCTCAAACCACAAACTCTTAGGAGACTCACTCTTCTTGTACTTAAGTCGGCATTGTACATTTTATATTCAATTCCAATGCGATTTCTGTGTTTCATCGTAAATGTGAAGGTCCAAGGGATACAGTAAACCTGCACTGGTGCATCGGAATGCAATACTGGTCTTCCAGGAGCCGCCCAAAGCACAAACTCTTAGGTGACTCACTCTTCTTGTACTTAAGTCGTTACTGTGCCTTTTGTATTCGATTCCGATGCGATTTCTGTGTTTCATCGTCAATGTGAAGGTCCAAGGGATACAGTAAACCTGCACTGGTGCATCGGAATCCAATACTGGTCTCCCAGGAGCCGCCCAAAGCACAAACTCTGAGAAGATTCACTCTTCTTGTACTTAAGTCGGCACTGTGCCTTTTATATTCAATTCCGATGCGATTTCTGTGTTTCATCGTCAATGTGAAGGTCCAAGGGATACAGTAAACCTGCACTGGTGCATCGGAATCCAATACTGGTCTCCCAGGATCCGCTCAAAGCACAAACTCTGAGAAGATTCACTCTTCTTGTACTTAAGTCGGCACTGTGCCTTTTATATTCAATTACGATGCGATTTCTGTGTTTCATCGTCAATGTGAAGGTCCAAGGGATACAGTAAACCTGCACTGGTGCATCGGAATCCAATACTGGTCTCCCAGGAGCCGCCCAAAGCACAAACTCTGAGAAGATTCACTCTTCTTGTACTTAAGTCGGCATTGTGCCTTTTATATTCAATTCCGATGCGATTTCTGTGTTTCATCGTCAATGTGAAGGTCCAAGGGATACAGTAAACCTGCACTGGTGCATCGGAATCCAATACTGGTCTCCCAGGATCCGCTCAAAGCACAAACTCCGAGAAGATTCACTCTTCTTGTACTTAAGTCGGCACTGTGCCTTTTATATTCAATTCCGATGCGATTTCTGTGTTTCATCGTCAATGTGAAAATCCAAGGAATAGCATAAACCTGCACTGGTGCATCGGAATCTAATACTGCTCTCCCAGGTGCCGCTCAAAGCACAAACTCTGAGAAGATTCACTCTTATTGTACTTAAGTCGGCACTGTGCCTTTTATATTCAATTCCGATGCGATTTCTGTGTTTCATCGTCAATGTGAAGGTCCAAGGGATACAGTACACATGCACTGGTGCATCGGTATCCAATACTGGCCTCCCAGGATCCGCTCAAAGCACAAACTCTTAGGAGACTCACTCTTCTTGTACTTAAGTCGGCATTGTGCCTTTTATATTCAATTCCGATGCGATTTCTGTGTTTCATCGTCAATTTGAAGGTCCAAGGGATACAGAAACCTGCACTGGTGCATCGGAATCCAATACTGGTCTCCCAGGAGCCGCCCAAAGCACAAACTCTGAGATGATTCACTCTTCTTCTACTTACGTCGGCACTGTGCATTTTATATTCAATTCCGATGCGATTTCTGTGTTTCATCGTCAATGTGAAGGTCCAAGGGATACAGTAAACCTGCACTGGTGCATCGGAATCCAATACTGGTCTCCCAGGATCCGCTCAAAGCACAAACTCTGAGAAGATTCACTCTCCTTGTACTTAAGTCGGCACTGTGCCTTTTATATTCAATTCCGATGCGATTTCTGTGTTTCATCGTCAATGTGAAGGTCCAAGGGATACAGTAAACCTGCACTGGTGCATCGGAATCCAATACTGGTCTCCCAGGAGCCGCCCAAAGCACAAACTCTGAGAAGATTCACTCTTCTTGTACTTAAGTCGGCACTGTGCCTTTTATATTCAATTCCGATGCGATTTCTGTGTTTCATCGTCAATGTGAAGGTCCAAGGGATACAGTAAACCTGCACTGGTGCATCGGAATCCAATACTGGTCTCCCAGGATCCGCTCAAAGCACAAACTCTGAGAAGATTCACTCTTCTTGTACTTAAGTCGGCACTGTGCCTTTTATATTCAATTCCGATGCGATTTCTGTGTTTCGTCGTCAATGTGGAGGTCCAAGGGATACAGTAAACCTGCACTGGTGCATCGGAATCCAATACTGGTCTCCCAGGAGCCGCCCAAAGCACAAACTCTGAGAAGATTCACTCTTCTTGTACTTAAGTCGGCACTGTGCCTTTTATTTTCAATTCCGATGCGATTTCTGTGTTTCATCGTCAATGTGAAGGTCCAAGGGATACAGTAAACCTACACTGGTGCATCGGAATCCAATACTGGTCTCCCAGGATCCGCTCAAAGCACAAACTCCGAGAAGATTCACTCTTCTTGTACTTAAGTCGGCACTGTGCCTTTTATATTCAATTCCGATGCGATTTCTGTGTTTCATCGTCAATGTGAAGGTCCAAGGAATAGCATAAACCTGCACTGGTGCATCGGAATCTAATACTGCTCTCCCAGGTGCCGCTCAAAGCACAAACTCTGAGAAGATTCACTATTCTTGTACTTAAGTCGGCACTGTGCCTTTTATATTCAATTCCGATGCGATTTCTGTGTTTCATCGTCAATGTGAAGGTCCAAGGGATACAGTAAACCTGCACTGGTGCATCGGTATCCAATACTGGCCTCCCAGGATCCGCTCAAAGCACAAACTCTTAGGAGACTCACTCTTCTTGTACTTAAGTCGGCATTGTGCCTTTTATATTCAATTCCGATGCGATTTCTGTGTTTCATCGTCAATTTGAAGGTCCAAGGGATACAGAAACCTGCGCTGGTGCATCGGAATCCAATACTGGTCTCCCAGGAGCCGCCCAAAGCACAAACTCTGAGATGATTCACTCTTCTTCTACTTACGTCGGCACTGTGCATTTTATATTCAATTCCGATGCGATTTCTGTGTTTCATCGTCAATGTGAAGGTCCAAGGGATACAGTAAACCTGCACTGGTGCATCGGAATCCAATACTGGTCTCCCAGGATCCGCTCAAAGCACAAACTCTGAGAAGATTCACTCTCCTTGTACTTAAGTCGGCACTGTGCCTTTTATATTCAATTCCGATGCGATTTCTGTGTTTCATCGTCAATGTGAAGGTCCAAGGGATACAGTAAACCTGCACTGGTGCATCGGAATCCAATACTGGTCTCCCAGGATCCGCTCAAAGCACAAACTCTGAGAAGATTCACTCTTCTTGTACTTAAGTCGGCACTGTGCCTTTTATATTCAATTCCGATGCGATTTCTGTGTTTCATTGTCAATGTGAAGGTCCAAGGGATACAGTAAACCTGCACTGGTGCATCGGAATCTAATACTGGTCTCCCAGGAGCCGCTCAAACAACAAACTCTTAGGAGACTCACTCTTCTTGTACTTAAGTCGGCACTGTGCCTTTTATATTCAATTCCGATGCGATTTCTGTGTTTCATTGTCAATGTGAAGGTCCAAGGGATACAGTAAACCTGCACTGGTGCATCGGAATCCAATACTGGTCTCCCAGGAGTCGCTCAAACCACAAACTCTTAGGAGACTCACTCTTCTTGTACTTAAGTCGGCATTGTGTCTTTTATATTCAATTCCGATGCGATTTCTGTGTTTCATTGTCAATGTGAAGGTCCAAGGGATACAGTAAATTTGCACTGGTGCATCGGAAATCAATACTGGTTTCCCAGGAGCCGCTCAAACCACAAACTCTTAGGAGACTCACTCTTCTTGTACTTAAGTCGGCACTGTGTCCTTTATATTCAATTCCGATGCGATTTCTGTGTTTCATTGTCAATGTGAAGGTCCAAGGGATACAGTAAACCTGCACTGGTGCATCGGAATCCAATACTGGTCTCCCAGGATCCGCTGAAAGCACAAACTCTTAGGAGACCCACTCTTCTTGTACTTAAGTCGGCATTGTGGCTTTTATTTTCGATTCCGATGCGATTTCTGTGTTTCATCGTCAATTTGAAGGTCCAAGGGATACAGTAAACCTGCACTGGTGCATCGGAATCCAATACTGGTCTCCCAGGAGCCGCTCAAAGCACAAACTCTTAGGAGACGCACTCTTCTTGTACTTAAGTCGGCATTGTGCCTTTTATATTCAATTCCGATGCGATTTCTGTGTTTCATCGTCAATTTGAAGGTCCAAGGGATACAATAAACCTGCACTGGTGCATCGGAATCCAATACTGGTCTCCCAGGAGCCGCTCAAACCACAAACTCTTAGGAGACTCACTCTTCTTGTACTTAAGTCGGCATTGTGCCTTTTATATTCAATTCCGATGCGATTTCTGTGTTTCATCGTCAATGTGAAGGTCCAAGGGATACAGTAAACCTGCACTGGTGCATCGGAATCCAATACTGGTCTCCCAGGATCCGCTCAAATCACAAACTCTGAGAAGATTCACTATTCTTGTACTTAAGTCGGCACTGTGCCTTTTATATTCAATTCCGATGCGATTTCTGTGTTTCATCGTCAATGTGAAGGTCCAAGGGATACAGTAAACCTGCACTGGTGCATCGGAATCCAATACTGGTCTCCCAGGAGCCGCCCAAAGCACAAACTCTGAGAAGATTCACTCTTCTTGTACTTAAGTCGGCAATGTGCCTTTTATATTCAGTTCCGATGCGATTTCTGTGTTTCATCGTCAATGTGAAGGTCCAAGGGATACAGTAAACCTGCACTGGTGCATCGGAATCCAATACTGGTCTCCCAGGATCCGCTCAAAGCACAAACTGTGAGAAGATACACTCTTCTTGTACTTAAGTCGGCATTGTGCCTTTTATATTCAATTCCGATGCGATTTCTGTGTTTCATTGTCAATGTGAAGGTCCAAGGGATACAGTAAACCTGCACTGGTGCATCGGAATCCAATACTGGTCTCCCAGGAGCCGCCCAAAGCACAAACTCTGAGAAGATTCACTCTTCTTGTACTTAAGTCGGCACTATGCCTTTTATATTCAATTCCGATGCGATTTCTGTGTTTCATCGTCAATGTGAAGGTCCAAGGGATACAGTAAACCTGCACTGGAGCATCGGTATCCAATACTGGTCTCCCAGGATCCGCTCAAAGCACAAACTCTGAGAAGATTCACTCTTCTTGCACTTAAGTCGGCACTGTGCCTTTTATATTCAATTCCGATGCGATTTCTGTGTTTCGTCGTCAATGTGGAGGTCCAAGGGATACAGTAAACCTGCACTGGTGCATCGGAATCCAATACTGGTCTCCCAGGAGCCGCCCAAAGCACAAACTCTGAGAAGATTCACTCTTCTTGTACTTAAGTCGGCACTGTGCCTTTTATATTCAATTCCGATGCGATTTCTGTGTTTCATCGTCAATGTGAAGGTCCAAGGGATACAGTAAACCTGCACTGGTGCATCGGAATCCAATACTGGTCTCCCAGGATCCGCTCAAAGCACAAACTCTGAGAAAATTCACTCTTCTTGTACTTAAGTCGGCACTGTGCCTTTCATATTCAATTCCGATGCGATTTCTGTGTTTCATCGTCAATGTGAAGGTCCAAGGGATAGCATAAACCTGCACTGGTGCATCGGAATCTAATACTGGTCTCCCAGGTGCCGCTCAAAGCACAAACTCTGAGAAGATTCACTCTTCTTGTACTTAAGTCGGCACTGTGCCTTTTATATTCAATTCCGATGCGATTTCTGTGTTTCATCGTCAATGTGAAGGTCCAAGGGATACAGTAAACCTGCACTGGTGCATCGGTATCCAATACTGGCCTCCCAGGATCCGCTCAAAGCACAAACTCTTAGGAGACTCACTCTTCTTGTACTTAAGTCGGCATTGTGCCTTTTATATTCAATTCCGATGCGATTTCTGTGTTTCATCGTCAATTTGAAGGTCCAAGGGATACAGAAACCTGCACTGGTGCATCGGAATCCAATACTGGTCTCCCAGGAGCCGCCCAAAGCACAAACTCTGAGATGATTCACTCTTCTTCTACTTACGTCGGCACTGTGCCTTTTATATTCAATTCCGATGCGATTTCTGTGTTTCATCGTCAATGTGAAGGTCCAAGGGATACAGTAAACCTGCACTGGTGCATCGGAATCCAATACTGGTCTCCCAGGATCCGCTCAAAGCACAAACTCTGAGAAGATTCACTCTTCTTGTACTTACGTCGGCACTGTGCCTTTTATATTCAATTCCGATGCGATTTCTGTGTTTCATCGTCAATGTGAAGGTCCAAGGGATACAGTAAACCTGCACTGGTGCATCGGAATCCAATACTGGTCTCCCAGGATCCGCTCAAAGCACAAACTCTGAGAAGATTCACTCTTCTTGTACTTAAGTCGGCACTGTGCCTTTTATATTCAATTCCGATGCGATTTCTGTGTTTCATCGTCAATGTGAAGGTCCAAGGGATACAGTAAACCAGCACTGGTGCATCGGAATCCAATACTGGTCTCCCAGGAGCCGCCCAAAGCACAAACTCTGAGAAGATTCACTCTTCTTGTACTTAAGTCAGCACTGTGCCTTTTATATTCAATTCCGATGCGATATCTGTGTTTCATCGTCAATGTGAAGGTCCAAGGGATACAGTAAACCTGCACTGGTGCATCGGAATCCAATACTGGTCTCCCAGGATCCGCTCAAAGCACAAACTCTGAGAAGATTCACTCTTCTTGTACTTAAGTCGGCACTGTGCCTTTTATATTCAATTCCGATGCGATTTCTGTGTTTCGTCGTCAATGTGGAGGTCCAAGGGATACAGTAAACCTGCACTGGTGCATCGGAATCCAATACTGGTCTCCCAGGAGCCGCCCAAAGCACAAACTCTGAGAAGATTCACTCTTCTTGTTCTTAAGTCGGCACTGTGCCTTTTATATTCAATTCCGATGCGATTTCTGTGTTTCATCGTCAATGTGAAGGTCCAAGGGATACAGTAAACCTGCACTGGTGCATCGGAATCCAATACTGGTCTCCCAGGATCCGCTCAAAACACAAACTCCGAGAAGATTCACTCTTCTTGTACTTAAGTCGGCACTGTGCCTTTTATATTCAATTCCGATGCGATTTCTGTGTTTCATCGTCAATGTGAAGGTCCAAGGAATAGCATAAACCTGCACTGGTGCATCGGAATCTAATACTGCTCTCCCAGGTGCCGCTCAAAGCACAAACTCTGAGAAGATTCACTCTTCTTGTACTTAAGTCGGCACTGTGCCTTTTATATTCAATTCCGATGCGATTTCTGTGTTTCATCGTCAATGTGAAGGTCCAAGGGATACAGTACACATGCACTGGTGCATCGGTATCCAATACTGGCCTCCCAGGATCCGCTCAAAGCACAAACTCTTAGGAGACTCACTCTTCTTGTACTTAAGTCGGCATTGTGCCTTTTATATTCAATTCCGATGCGATTTCTGTGTTTCATCGTCAATTTGTAGGTCCAAGGGATACAGAAACCTGCACTGGTGCATCGGAATCCAATACTGGTCTCCCAGGAGCCGCCCAAAGCACAAACTCTGAGATGATTCACTCTTCTGTTACTTACGTCGGCACTGTGCATTTTATATTCAATTCCGATGCGATTTCTGTGTTTCATCGTCAATGTGAAGGTCCAAGGGATACAGTAAACCTGCACTGGTGCATCGGAATCCAATACTGGTCTCCCAGGATCCGCTCAAAGCACAAACTCTGAGAAGATTCACTCTCCTTGTACTTAAGTCGGCACTGTGCCTTTTATATTCAATTCCGATGCGATTTCTGTGTTTCATCGTCAATGTGAAGGTCCAAGGGATACAGTAAACCTGCACTGGTGCATCGGAATCCAATACTGGTCTCCCAGGAGCCGCCCAAAGCACAAACTCTGAGAAGATTCACTCTTCTTGTACTTAAGTCGGCACTGTGCCTTTTATATTCAATTCCGATGCGATATCTGTGTTTCATCGTCAATGTGAAGGTCCAAGGGATACAGTAAACCTGCACTGGTGCATCGGAATCCAATACTGGTCCCCCAGGATCCGCTCAAAGCACAAACTCTGAGAAGATTCACTCTTCTTGTACTTAAGTCGGCACTGTGCCTTTTATATTCAATTCCGATGCGATTTCTGTGTTTCGTCGTCAATGTGGAGGTCCAAGGGATACAGTAAACCTGCACTGGTGCATCGGAATCCAATACTGGTCTCCCAGGAGCCGCCCAAAGCACAAACTCTGAGAAGATTCACTCTTCTTGTTCTTAAGTCGGCACTGTGCCTTTTATATTCAATTCCGATGCGATTTCTGTGTTTCATCGTCAATGTGAAGGTCCAAGGGATACAGTAAACCTGCACTGGTGCATCGGAATCCAATACTGGTCTCCCAGGATCCGCTCAAAACACAAACTCCGAGAAGATTCACTCTTCTTGTACTTAAGTCGGCACTGTGCCTTTTATATTCAATTCCGATGCGATTTCTGTGTTTCATCGTCAATGTGAAGGTCCAAGGAATAGCATAAACCTGCACTGGTGCATCGGAATCTAATACTGCTCTCCCAGGTGCCGCTCAAAGCACAAACTCTGAGAAGATTCACTCTTCTTGTACTTAAGTCGGCACTGTGCCTTTTATATTCAATTCCGATGCGATTTCTGTGTTTCATCGTCAATGTGAAGGTCCAAGGGATACAGTACACATGCACTGGTGCATCGGTATCCAATACTGGCCTCCCAGGATCCGCTCAAAGCACAAACTCTTAGGAGACTCACTCTTCTTGTACTTAAGTCGGCATTGTGCCTTTTATATTCAATTCCGATGCGATTTCTGTGTTTCATCGTCAATTTGTAGGTCCAAGGGATACAGAAACCTGCACTGGTGCATCGGAATCCAATACTGGTCTCCCAGGAGCCGCCCAAAGCACAAACTCTGAGATGATTCACTCTTCTGTTACTTACGTCGGCACTGTGCATTTTATATTCAATTCCGATGCGATTTCTGTGTTTCATCGTCAATGTGAAGGTCCAAGGGATACAGTAAACCTGCACTGGTGCATCGGAATCCAATACTGGTCTCCCAGGATCCGCTCAAAGCACAAACTCTGAGAAGATTCACTCTCCTTGTACTTAAGTCGGCACTGTGCCTTTTATATTCAATTCCGATGCGATTTCTGTGTTTCATCGTCAATGTGAAGGTCCAAGGGATACAGTAAACCTGCACTGGTGCATCGGAATCCAATACTGGTCTCCCAGGAGCCGCCCAAAGCACAAACTCTGAGAAGATTCACTCTTCTTGTACTTAAGTCGGCACTGTGCCTTTTATATTCAATTCCGATGCGATATCTGTGTTTCATCGTCAATGTGAAGGTCCAAGGGATACAGTAAACCTGCACTGGTGCATCGGAATCCAATACTGGTCCCCCAGGATCCGCTCAAAGCACAAACTCTGAGAAGATTCACTCTTCTTGTACTTAAGTCGGCACTGTGCCTTTTATATTCAATTCCGATGCGATTTCTGTTTTCGTCGTCAATGTGGAGGTCCAAGGGATACAGTAAACCTGCACTGGTGCATCGGAATCCAATACTGGTCTCCCAGGAGCCGCCCAAAGCACAAACTCTGAGAAGATTCACTCTTCTTGTACTTAAGTCGGCACTGTGCCTTTTATATTCAATTCCGATGCGATTTCTGTGTTTCATCGTCAATGTGAAGGTCCAAGGGATACAGTAAACCTACACTGGTGCATCGGAATCCAATACTGGTCTCCCAGGATCCGCTCAAAGCACAAACTCCGAGAAGATTTACTCTTCTTGTACTTAAGTCGGCACTGTGCCTTTTATATTCAATTCCGATGCGATATCTGTGTTTCATCGTCAATGTGAAGGTCCAAGGAATAGCATAAACCTGCACTGGTGCATCGGAATTTAATACTGCTCTCCCAGGTGCCGCTCAAAGCACAAACTCTGAGAAGATTCACTCTTCTTGTACTTAAGTCGGCACTGTGCCTTTTATATTCAATTTCGATGCGATTTCTGTGTTTCATCGTCAATGTGAAGGTCCAAGGGATACAGTAAACATGCACTGGTGCATCGGTATCCAATACTGGCCTCCCAGGATCCGCTCAAAGCACAAACTCTTAGGAGACTCACTCTTCTTGTACTTAAGTCGGCATTGTGCCTTTTATATTCAATTCCGATGCGATTTCTGTGTTTCATCGTCAATTTGAAGGTCCAAGGGATACAGAAACCTGCACTGGTGCATCGGAATCCAATACTGGTCTCCCAGGAGCCGCCCAAAGCACAAACTCTGAGATGATTCACTCTTCTTCTACTTACGTCGGCACTGTGCATTTTATATTCAATTCCGATGCGATTTCTGTGTTTCATCGTCAATGTGAAGGTCCAAGGGATACAGTAAACCTGCACTGGTGCATCGGAATCCAATACTGGTCTCTCAGGATCCGCTCAAAGCACAAACTCTGAGAAGATTCACTCTCCTTGTACTTAAGTCGGCACTGTGCCTTTTATATTCAATTCCGATGCGATTTCTGTGTTTCATCGTCAATGTGAAGGTCCAAGGGATACAGTAAACCTGCACTGGTGCATCGGAATCCAATACTGGTCTCCCAGGATCCGCTCAAAGCACAAACTCTGAGAAGATTCACTCTTCTTGTACTTAAGTCGGCACTGTGCCTTTTATATTCAATTCCGATGCGATTTCTGTGTTTCATTGTCAATGTGAAGGTCCAAGGGATACAGTAAACCTGCACTGGTGCATCGGAATCTAATACTGGTCTCCCAGGAGCCGCTCAAACAACAAACTCTTAGGAGACTCACTCTTCTTGTACTTAAGTCGGCACTGTGCCTTTTATATTCAATTCCGATGCGATTTCTGTGTTTCATTGTCAATGTGAAGGTCCAAGGGATACAGTAAACCTGCACTGGTGCATCGGAATCCAATACTGGTCTCCCAGGAGTCGCTCAAACCACAAACTCTTAGGAGACTCACTCTTCTTGTACTTAAGTCGGCATTGTGTCTTTTATATTCAATTCCGATGCGATTTCTGTGTTTCATTGTCAATGTGAAGGTCCAAGGGATACAGTAAATTTGCACTGGTGCATCGGAAATCAATACTGGTTTCCCAGGAGCCGCTCAAACCACAAACTCTTAGGAGACTCACTCTTCTTGTACTTAAGTCGGCACTGTGTCTTTTATATTCAATTCCGATGCGATTTCTGTGTTTCATTGTCAATGTGAAGGTCCAAGGGATACAGTAAACCTGCACTGGTGCATCGGAATCCAATACTGGTCTCCCAGGATCCGCTGAAAGCACAAACTCTTAGGAGACCCACTCTTCTTGTACTTAAGTCGGCATTGTGGCTTTTATTTTCGATTCCGATGCGATTTCTGTGTTTCATCGTCAATTTGAAGGTCCAAGGGATACAGTAAACCTGCACTGGTGCATCGGAATCCAATACTGGTCTCCCAGGAGCCGCTCAAAGCACAAACTCTTAGGAGACGCACTCTTCTTGTACTTAAGTCGGCATTGTGCCTTTTATATTCAATTCCGATGCGATTTCTGTGTTTCATCGTCAATTTGAAGGTCCAAGGGATACAATAAACCTGCACTGGTGCATCGGAATCCAATACTGGTCTCCCAGGAGCCGCTCAAACCACAAACGCTTAGGAGACTCACTCTTCTTGTACTTAAGTCGGCATTGTGCCTTTTATATTCAATTCCGATGCGATTTCTGTGTTTCATCGTCAATGTGAAGGTCCAAGGGATACAGTAAACCTGCACTGGTGCATCGGAATCCAATACTGGTCTCCCAGGATCCGCTCAAATCACAAACTCTGAGAAGATTCACTATTCTTGTACTTAAGTCGGCACTGTGCCTTTTATATTGAATTCCGATGCGATTTCTGTGTTTCATCGTCAATGTGAAGGTCCAAGGGATACAGTAAACCTGCACTGGTGCATCGGAATCCAATACTGGTCTCCCAGGAGCCGCCCAAAGCACAAACTCTGAGAAGATTCACTCTTCTTGTACTTAAGTCGGCAATGTGCCTTTTATATTCAGTTCTGATGCGATTTCTGTGTTTCATCGTCAATGTGAAGGTCCAAGGGATACAGTAAACCTGCACTGGTGCATCGGAATCCAATACTGGTCTCCCAGGATCCGCTCAAAGCACAAACTGTGAGAAGATACACTCTTCTTGTACTTAAGTCGGCACTGTGCCTTTTATATTCAATTCCGATGCGATTTCTGTGTTTCATCGTCAATGTGAAGGTCCAAGGGATACAGTACACATGCACTGGTGCATCGGTATCCAATACTGGCCTCCCAGGATCCGCTCAAAGCACAAACTCTTAGGAGACTCACTCTTCTTGTACTTAAGTCGGCATTGTGCCTTTTATATTCAATTCCGATGCGATTTCTGTGTTTCATCGTCAATTTGTAGGTCCAAGGGATACAGAAACCTGCACTGGTGCATCGGAATCCAATACTGGTCTCCCAGGATCCGCTCAAAGAACAAACTCCGAGAAGTTTCACTCTTCTTGTACTTAAGTCGGCACTGTGCCTTTTATATTCAATTCCGATGCGATTTCTGTGTTTCATCGTCAATGTGAAGGTCCAAGGAATAGCATAAACCTGCACTGGTGCATCGGAATCTAATACTGCTCTCCCAGGTGCCGCTCAAAGCACAAACTCTGAGAAGATTCACTCTTCTTGTACTTAAGTCGGCACTGTGCCTTTTATATTCAATTCCGATGCGATTTCTGTGTTTCATCGTCAATGTGAAGGTCCAAGGGATACAGTACACATGCACTGGTGCATCGGTATCCAATACTGGCCTCCCAGGATCCGCTCAAAGCACAAACTCTTAGGAGACTCACTCTTCTTGTACTTAAGTCGGCATTGTGCCTTTTATATTCAATTCCGATGCGATTTCTGTGTTTCATCGTCAATTTGTAGGTCCAAGGGATACAGAAACCTGCACTGGTGCATCGGAATCCAATACTGGTCTCCCAGGAGCCGCCCAAAGCACAAACTCTGAGATGATTCACTCTTCTGTTACTTACGTCGGCACTGTGCATTTTATATTCAATTCCGATGCGATTTCTGTGTTTCATCGTCAATGTGAAGGTCCAAGGGATACAGTAAACCTGCACTGGTGCATCGGAATCCAATACTGGTCTCCCAGGATCCGCTCAAAGCACAAACTCTGAGAAGATTCACTCTCCTTGTACTTAAGTCGGCACTGTGCCTTTTATATTCAATTCCGATGCGATTTCTGTGTTTCATCGTCAATGTGAAGGTCCAAGGGATACAGTAAACCTGCACTGGTGCATCGGAATCCAATACTGGTCTCCCAGGAGCCGCTCAAAGCACAAACTCTGAGAAGATTCACTCTTCTTGTACTTAAGTCGGCACTGTGCCTTTTATATTCAATTCCGATGCGATATCTGTGTTTCATCGTCAATGTGAAGGTCCAAGGGATACAGTAAACCTGCACTGGTGCATCGGAATCCAATACTGGTCTCCCAGGATCCGCTCAAAGCACAAACTCTGAGAAGATTCACTCTTCTTGTACTTAAGTCGGCACTGTGCCTTTTATATTCAATTCCGATGCGATTTCTGTGTTTCGTCGTCAATGTGGAGGTCCAAGGGATACAGTAAACCTGCACTGGTGCATCGGAATCCAATACTGGTCTCCCAGGAGCCGCCCAAAGCACAAACTCTGAGAAGATTCACTCTTCTTGTACTTAAGTCGGCACTGTGCCTTTTATATTCAATTCCGATGCGATTTCTGTGTTTCATCGTCAATGTGAAGGTCCAAGGGATACAGTAAACCTACACTGGTGCATCGGAATCCAATACTGGTCTCCCAGGATCCGCTCAAAGCACAAACTCCGAGAAGATTCACTCTTCTTGTACTTAAGTCGGCACTGTGCCTTTTATATTCAATTCCGATGCGATATCTGTGTTTCATCGTCAATGTGAAGGTCCAAGGAATAGCATAAACCTGCACTGGTGCATCGGAATTTAATACTGCTCTCCCAGGTGCCGCTCAAAGCACAAACTCTGAGAAGATTCACTCTTCTTGTACTTAAGTCGGCACTGTGCCTTTTATATTGAATTTCGATGCGATTTCTGTGTTTCATCGTCAATGTGAAGGTCCAAGGGATACAGTAAACATGCACTGGTGCATCGGTATCCAATACTGGCCTCCCAGGATCCGCTCAAAGCACAAACTCTTAGGAGACTCACTCTTCTTGTACTTAAGTCGGCATTGTGCCTTTTATATTCAATTCCGATGCGATTTCTGTGTTTCATCGTCAATTTGAAGGTCCAAGGGATACAGAAACCTGCACTGGTGCATCGGAATCCAATACTGGTCTCCCAGGAGCCGCCCAAAGCACAAACTCTGAGATGATTCACTCTTCTTCTACTTACGTCGGCACTGTGCATTTTATATTCAATTCCGATGCGATTTCTGTGTTTCATCGTCAATGTGAAGGTCCAAGGGATACAGTAAACCTGCACTGGTGCATCGGAATCCAATACTGGTCTCTCAGGATCCGCTCAAAGCACAAACTCTGAGAAGATTCACTCTCCTTGTACTTAAGTCGGCACTGTGCCTTTTATATTCAATTCCGATGCGATTTCTGTGTTTCATCGTCAATGTGAAGGTCCAAGGCATACAGTAAACCTGCACTGGTGCATCGGAATCCAATACTGGTCTCCCAGGATCCGCTCAAAGCACAAACTCTGAGAAGATTCACTCTTCTTGTACTTAAGTCGGCACTGTGCCTTTTATATTCAATTCCGATGCGATTTCTGTGTTTCATTGTCAATGTGAAGGTCCAAGGGATACAGTAAACCTGCACTGGTGCATCGGAATCTAATACTGGTCTCCCAGGAGCCGCTCAAACAACAAACTCTTAGGAGACTCACTCTTCTTGTACTTAAGTCGGCACTGTGCCTTTTATATTCAATTCCGATGCGATTTCTGTGTTTCATTGTCAATGTGAAGGTCCAAGGGATACAGTAAACCTGCACTGGTGCATCGGAATCCAATACTGGTCTCCCAGGAGTCGCTCAAACCACAAACTCTTAGGAGACTCACTCTTCTTGTACTTAAGTCGGCATTGTGTCTTTTATATTCAATTCCGATGCGATTTCTGTGTTTCATTGTCAATGTGAAGGTCCAAGGGATACAGTAAATTTGCACTGGTGCATCGGAAATCAATACTGGTTTCCCAGGAGCCGCTCAAACCACAAACTCTTAGGAGACTCACTCTTCTTGTACTTAAGTCGGCACTGTGTCTTTTATATTCAATTCCGATGCGATTTCTGTGTTTCATTGTCAATGTGAAGGTCCAAGGGATACAGTAAACCTGCACTGGTGCATCGGAATCCAATACTGGTCTCCCAGGATCCGCTGAAAGCACAAACTCTTAGGAGACCCACTCTTCTTGTACTTAAGTCGGCATTGTGGCTTTTATTTTCGATTCCGATGCGATTTCTGTGTTTCATCGTCAATTTGAAGGTCCAAGGGATACAGTAAACCTGCACTGGTGCATCGGAATCCAATACTGGTCTCCCAGGAGCCGCTCAAAGCACAAACTCTTAGGAGACGCACTCTTCTTGTACTTAAGTCGGCATTGTGCCTTTTATATTCAATTCCGATGCGATTTCTGTGTTTCATCGTCAATTTGAAGGTCCAAGGGATACAATAAACCTGCACTGGTGCATCGGAATCCAATACTGGTCTCCCAGGAGCCGCTCAAACCACAAACGCTTAGGAGACTCACTCTTCTTGTACTTAAGTCGGCATTGTGCCTTTTATATTCAATTCCGATGCGATTTCTGTGTTTCATCGTCAATGTGAAGGTCCAAGGGATACAGTAAACCTGCACTGGTGCATCGGAATCCAATACTGGTCTCCCAGGATCCGCTCAAATCACAAACTCTGAGAAGATTCACTATTCTTGTACTTAAGTCGGCACTGTGCCTTTTATATTCAATTCCGATGCGATTTCTGTGTTTCATCGTCAATGTGAAGGTCCAAGGGATACAGTAAACCTGCACTGGTGCATCGGAATCCAATACTGGTCTCCCAGGAGCCGCCGAAAGCACAAACTCTGAGAAGATTCACTCTTCTTGTACTTAAGTCGGCAATGTGCCTTTTATATTCAGTTCCGATGCGATTTCTGTGTTTCATCGTCAATGTGAAGGTCCAAGGGATACAGTAAACCTGCACTGGTGCATCGGAATCCAATACTGGTCTCCCAGGATCCGCTCAAAGCACAAACTGTGAGAAGATACACTCTTCTTGTACTTAAGTCGGCATTGTGCCTTTTATATTCAATTCCGATGCGATTTCTGTGTTTCATCGTCAATGTGAAGGTCCAAGGGATACAGTAAACCTGCACTGGTGCATCGGAATCCAATACTGGTCTCCCAGGAGCCGCCCAAAGCACAAACTCTGAGAAGATTCACTCTTCTTGTACTTAAGTCAGCACTATGCCTTTTATATTCAATTCCGATGCGATTTCTGTGTTTCATCGTCAATGTGAAGGTCCAAGGGATACAGTAAACCTGCACTGGTGCATCGGTATCCAATACTGGTCTCCCAGGATCCGCTCAAAGCACAAACTCTGAGAAGATTCACTCTTCTTGTACTTAAGTCGGCACTGTGCCTTTTATATTCAATTCCGATGCGATTTCTGTGTTTCGTCGTCAATGTGGAGGTCCAAGGGATACAGTAAACCTGCACTGGTGCATCGGAATCCAATACTGGTCTCCCAGGAGCCGCCCAAAGCACAAACTCTGAGAAGATTCACTCTTCTTGTACTTAAGTCGGCACTGTGCCTTTTATATTCAATTCCGATGCGATTTCTGTGTTTCATCGTCAATGTGAAGGTCCAAGGGATACAGTAAACCTGCACTGGTGCATCGGAATCCAATACTGGTCTCCCAGGATCCGCTCAAAGCACAAACTCTGAGAAAATTCACTCTTCTTGTACTTAAGTCGGCACTGTGCCTTTCATATTCAATTCCGATGCGATTTCTGTGTTTCATCGTCAATGTGAAGGTCCAAGGGATAGCATAAACCTGCACTGGTGCATCGGAATCTAATACTGGTCTCCCAGGTGCCGCTCAAAGCACAAACTCTGAGAAGATTCACTCTTCTTGTACTTAAGTCGGCACTGTGCCTTTTATATTCAATTCCGATGCGATTTCTGTGTTTCATCGTCAATGTGAAGGTCCAAGGGATACAGTAAACCTGCACTGGTGCATCGGTATCCAATACTGGCCTCCCAGGATCCGCTCAAAGCACAAACTCTTAGGAGACTCACTCTTCTTGTACTTAAGTCGGCATTGTGCCTTTTATATTCAATTCCGATGCGATTTCTGTGTTTCATCGTCAATTTGAAGGTCCAAGAGATACAGAAACCTGCACTGGTGCATCGGAATCCAATACTGGTCTCCCAGGAGCCGCCCAAAGCACAAACTCTGAGATGATTCACTCTTCTTCTACTTACGTCGGCACTGTGCCTTTTATATTCAATTCCGATGCGATTTCTGTGTTTCATCGTCAATGTGAAGGTCCAAGGGATACAGTAAACCTGCACTGGTGCATCGGAATCCAATACTGGTCTCCCAGGATCCGCTCAAAGCACAAACTCTGAGAAGATTCACTCTTCTTGTACTTAAGTCGGCACTGTGCCTTTTATATTCAATTCCGATGCGATTTCTGTGTTTCATCGTCAATGTGAAGGTCCAAGGGATACAGTAAACCTGCACTGGTGCATCGGAATCCAATACTGGTCTCCCAGGATCCGCTCAAAGCACAAACTCTGAGAAGATTCACTCTTCTTGTACTTAAGCCGGCACTGTGCCTTTTATATTCAATTCCGATGCGATTTCTGTGTTTCATTGTCAATGTGAAGGTCCAAGGGATACAGTAAACCTGCACTGGTGCATCGGAATCTAATACTGGTCTCCCAGGAGCCGCTCAAACCAGAAACTCTTAGGAGACTCACTCTTCTTGTACTTAAGTCGGCATTGTGCCTTTTACATTCAATTCCGATCCGATGTCTGTGTTTCATCGTCAATGTGAAGGTCCAAGGGATACAGTAAACCTGCACTGGTGCATCGGAATCCAATACTGGTCTCCCAGGATCCGCTCAAAGCACAAACTCTGAGAAGATTCACTCTTCTTGTACTTACGTCGGCACTGTGCCTTTTATATTCAATTCCGATGCGATTTCTGTGTTTCATCGTCAATGTGAAGGTCCAAGGGATAGCATAAACCTGCACTGGTGCATCGGAATCTAATACTGGTCTCCCAGGTGCCGCTCAAAGCACAAACTCTGAGAAGATTCACTCTTCTTGTACTTAAGTCGGCACTGTGCCTTTTATATTCAATTCCGATGCGATTTCTGTGTTTCATCGTCAATGTGAAGGTCCAAGGGATACAGTAAACCTGCACTGTTGCATCGGTATCCAATACTGGCCTCCCAGGATCCGCTCAAAGCACAAACTCTTAGGAGACTCACTCTTCTTGTACTTAAGTCGGCATTGTGCCTTTTATATTCAATTCCGATGCGATATCTGTGTTTCATCGTCAATTTGAAGGTCCAAGGGATACAGAAACCTGCACTGGTGCATCGGAATCCAATACTGGTCTCCCAGGAGCCGCCCAAAGCACAAACTCTGAGATGATTCACTCTTCTTCTACTTACGTCGGCACTGTGCCTTTTATATTCAATTCCGATGCGATTTCTGTGTTTCATCGTGAATGTGAAGGTCCAAGGGATACAGTAAACCTGCACTGGTGCATCGGAATCCAATACTGGTCTCCCAGGATCCGCTCAAAGCGCAAACTCTGAGAAGATTCACTCTTCTTGTACTTAAGTCGGCACTGTGCCTTTTATATTCAATTCCGATGCGATTTCTGTGTTTCATCGTCAATGTGAAGGTCCAAGGGATACAGTAAACCTGCACTGGTGCATCGGAATCCAATACTGGTCTCCCAGGATCCGCTCAAAGCACAAACTCTGAGAAGATTCACTCTTCTTGTACTTAAGCCGGCACTGTGCCTTTTATATTCAATTCCGATGCGATTTCTGTGTTTCATTGTCAATGTGAAGGTCCAAGGGATACAGTAAACCTGCACTGGTGCATCGGAATCTAATACTGGTCTCCCAGGAGCCGCTCAAACCTGAAACTCTTAGGAGACTCACTCTTCTTGTACTTAAGTCGGCATTGTGCCTTTTACATTCAATTCCGATCCGATGTCTGTGTTTCATCGTCAATGTGAAGGTCCAAGGGATACAGTAAACCTGCACTGGTGCATCGGAATCCAATACTGGTCTCCCAGGATCCGCTCAAAGCACAAACTCTGAGAAGATTCACTCTTCTTGTACTTACGTCGGCACTGTGCCTTTTATATTCAATTCCGATGCGATTTCTGTGTTTCATCGTCAATGTGAAGGTCCAAGGGATACAGTAAACCTGCACTGGTGCATCGGAATCCAATACTGGTCTCCCAGGAGCCGCCCAAAGCACAAACTCTGAGAAGATTCACTCTTCTTGTACTTAAGTCGGCACTGTGCCTTTTATATTCAATTCCGATGCGATTTCTGTGTTTCATCGTCAATGTGAAGGTCCAAGGGATACAGTAAACCTGCACTGGTGCATCGGAATCCAATACTGGTCTCCCAGGATCCGCTCAAAGCACAAACTCTGAGAAGATTCACTCTTCTTGTACTTAAGTCGGCACTGTGCCTTTTATATTCAATTCCGATGCGATTTCTGTGTTTCATCGTCAATGTGAAGTTCGAAGGGATACAGTAAACCTGCACTGGTGCATCGGAATCCAATACTGGTCTCCCAGGAGCTGCCCAAAGCACAAACTCTGAGAAGATTCACTCTTCTTGTACTTAAGTCGGCATTGTGCCTTTTATATTCAATTCCGATGCGATATCTGTGTTTCATCGTCAATGTGAAGGTCCAAGGGATACAGTAAACCTGCACTGGTGTATCGGAATCCAATACTGGTCTCCCAGGTGCCGCTCAAAGCACAAACCCATAGAAGATTAACTCTTCTTGTACATAAGTCGGCATTGTGCCTTTTATATTCAATTCCGATGCGATTTCTGTGTTTCATTGTCAATGTGACGGTCCAAGGGATACAGTAAACCTGCACTGGTGCATCGGAATCTAATACTGGTCTCCCAGGAGCCGCTCAAAGCACAAACTCTTAGAAGATTCACTCTTCTTGTACTTAAGTCGGCACTGTGCCTTTTATATTCAATTCCGATGCGATTTCGGTGTTTCATCGTCAATGTGAAGGTCCAAGGGATACAGTAAACCTGCACTGGTTCATCGGAATCTAATACTGGTCTCCCAGAAGCCGCCCAAAGTACAAATTCGTAGAAGATTCACTCTTCTTGTACTTAAGTCTGCACTGTGCCTTTTATATTCAATTCCGATGCGATCTCTGTGTTTCATTGTCAATGTGAAGGTCCAAGGGATACAGTAAACCTGCACTGGTGCATCGGAATCTAATACTGGTCTCCCAGGAGCCGCTCAAACCACAAACTCTTAGGAGACTCACTCTTCTTGTACTTAAGTCGGCATTGTGCCTTTTATATTCAATTCCGATGCGATTTCTGTGTTTCATCGTCAATGTGAAGGTCCAAGGGATACAGTAAACCTGCACTGGTGCATCGGAATCCAATACTGGTCTCCCAGGAGCCGCTCAAAGCACAAACTCGTAGAAGATTCCCTCTCCTTGTACTTAAGTCGGCACTGTGCCTTTTATATTCAATTCCGATGCGATTTCTGTGTTTCATCGTCAAATTGAAGGTGCAAGGGATACAGTAAACCTGCACTGGTGCATCGGAATCCAATACTGGTCTCCTAGGAGCCGCTCAAACCACAAACTCTTAGGAGACTCACTCTTCTTGTACTTAAGTCGGCACTGTGCCTTTTATATTCAATTCCGATGCGATTTCTGTGTTTCATCGTCAATGTGAAGGTCCACGGGATACAGTAAACCTGCACTGGTGCATCGGAATCTAATACTGGTCTCCCAGGAGCCGCTCAAACCACAAACACTTAGGAGACTCACTCTTCTTGTACTTAAGTCGGCATTGTGCCTTTGATATTCAAATCCGATGCGATTTCTGTGTTTCATCGTCAATGTGAAGGTCCAAGGGATACAGTAAACCTGCACTGGTGCATCGGAATGTAATACTGGTCTCCCAGGTGCCGCTCAAAGCACAAACTCTGAGAAGATTCACTCTTCTTGTACTTACGTCGGCACTCTGCCTTTTATATTCAATTCCGATGCGATTTCTGTGTTTCATCGTCAATGTGAAGGTCCAAGGGATACAGTAAACCTGCACTGGTGCATCGGAATCCAACACTGGTCTCCCAGGAGCCGATCAAACCACAAACTCTTAGGAGACTCACTCTTCTTGTACTTAAGTCGGCACTGTGTCTTTTATATTCAATTCCGATGCGATTTCTGTGTTTCATCGTTAATGTGAAGGTCCAAGGGATACAGTAAACCTGCACTGGTGCATCGGAATCTATACTGGTCTCCCAGGAGCCGCTCAAAGCACAAACTCTGAGAAGATTCACCCTTCTTGTACTTAAGTAGGCACTGTGCCCTTTGTATTCAATTCCGATGCGATTTCGGTGTTTCATCGTCAATGTGAAGTCCAAGGGATACAGTAAACCTGCACTGGTTCATCGGAATCTAATACTGGTCTCCCAGAAGCCGCTCAAAGCACAAATTCGTAGGAGATTCACTCTTCTTGTACTTAAGTCTGCACTGTGCCTTTTATATTCAATTCCGATGCGATTTCTGTGTTTCATTGTCAATGTGAAGTTCCAAGGGATACAGTAAACCTGCACTGGTGCATCGGAATCTAATACTGGTCTCCCAGGAGCCGCTCAAACCACAAACTCTTAGGAGACTCACTCTTCTTGTACTTAAGTCGGCATTGTGCCTTTTATATTCAATTCCGATGAGATTTCTGTGTTTCATCGTCAATGTGATAGTCCAAGGGATACAGTAAACCTGCACTGGTGCATCGGAATCCAATACTGGTCTCCCAGGAGCCGCTCAAAGCACAAACTCGTAGAAGATTCACTCTCCTTGTACTTAAGTCGGCACTGTGCCTTTTATATTCAATTCCGATGCGATTTCTGTGTTTCATCGTCAATGTGAAGGTTCCAGGGATACAGTAAACCTGCACTGGTGCATCGGAATCCAATACTGGTCTCCCAGGAGCCGCTCAAACCACAAACTCTTAGGAGACTCACTCTTCTTGTACTTAAGTCGGCACTGTGCCTTTTATATTCAATTCCGATGCGATTTCTGTGTTTCATCGTCAATGTGAAGGTCCACGGGATACAGTAAACCTGCACTGGTGCATCGGAATCTAATACTGGTCTCCCAGGAGCCGCTCAAACCACAAACACTTAGGAGACTCACTCTTCTTGTACTTAAGTCGGCATTGTGCCTTTGATATTCAAATCCGATGCGATTTCTGTGTTTCATCGTCAGTGTGAAGGTCCAAGGGATACAGTAAACCTGCACTGGTGCATCGGAATCTAATACTGGTCTCCCAGGTGCCGCTCAAAGCACAAACTCTGAGAAGATTCACTCTTCTTGTACTTACGTCGGCACTGTGCCTTTTATATTCAATTCCGATGCGATTTCTGTGTTTCATCGTCAATGTGAAGGTCCAAGGGATACAGTAAACCTGCAATGGTGCATCGGAATCCAATACTGGTCTCCCAGGAGCCGCTCAAACCACAAACTCTTAGGAGACTCACTCTTCTTGTACTTAAGTCGGCACTGTGTCTTTTATATTCAATTCCGATGCGATTTCTGTGTTTCATTGTCAATGAGAAGGTCCAAGGGATACAGTAAACCTGCACTGGTGCATCGGAATCCCATACTGGTCTCCCAGGAGCCACCCAAAGCACAAACTCTGAGAAGATTCACTCTTCTTGTACTTACGTCGGCACTGTGCCTTTTATATTCAATTCCGATGCGATTTCTGTGTTTCATCGTCAATGTGAAGGTCCAAGGGATACAGTAAACCTACACTGGTGCATCGGAATCCAATACTGGTCTCCCAGGAGCCGCCCAAAGCACAAACTCCGAGAAGATTCACTCTTCTTGTACTTAAGTCGGCACTGTGTCTTTTATATTCAATTCCGATGCGATTTCTGTGTTTCATCGTCAATGTGAAGGTCCAAGGTATACAGTAAAACTGCACTGGTGCATCGGAATCCAATACTGGTCTCCCAGGAGCCGCTCAAACCACAAACTCTTAGGAGACTCACTCTTCTTGTACTTAAGTCGGCATTGTTTCTTTTATATTCAATTCCGATGTGATTTCTGTGTTTCATTGTCAATGTGAAGGTCCAAGGGATACAGTAAATTTGCACTGGTGCATCGGAATCCAATACTGGTCTCCCAGGAGCCGCTCAAACCACAAACTCTTAGGAGACTCACTCTTCTTGTACTTAAGTCGGCACTGTGTCTTTTATATTCAATTCCGATGCGATTTCTGTGTTTCATTGTCAATGTGAAGGTCCAAGGGATACAGTAAACCTGCACTGGTGCATCGGAATCCAATACTGGTCTCCCAGGATCCGCTCAAAGCACAAACTCTTAGGAGACTCACTCTTCTTGTACTTAAGTCGGCATTGTGCCTTTTATATTCGATTCCGATGCGATTTCTGTGTTTCATCGTCAATTTGAAGGTCCAAGGGATACAGTAAACCTGCACTGGTGCATCGGAATCCAATACTGGTCTCCCAGGAGCCGCTCAAAGCACAAACTCTTAGGAGACGCACTCTTCTTGTACTTAAGTCGGCATTGTGCCTTTTATATTCAATTCCGATGCGATTTCTGTGTTTCATCGTCAATTAGAAGGTCCAAGGGATACAGTTAACCTGCAATGGTGCATGGGAATCCAATACTGGTCTCCCAGGAGCCGCTCAAACCTCAAACTCTTAGGAGACTCACTCTTCTTGTACTTAAGTCGGCATTGTGCCTTTTATATTCAATTCCGATGCGATTTCTGTGTTTCATCGTCAATGTGAAGGTCCAAGGGATACAGTAAACCTGCACTGGTGCATCGGAATCCAATACTGGTCTTCCAGGAGCCGCCCAAAGCACAAACTCTTAGGTGACTCACTCTTCTTGTACTTAAGGCGGCACTGTGCCTTTTATATTCGATTCCGATGCGATTTCTGTGTTTCATCGTCAATGTGTAGGCCCAAGGGATACAGTAAACGTGCACTGGTGCATCGGAATCCAATACTGGTCTCCCAGGAGCCGCCCAAAGCACAAACTCTGAGAAGATTCACTCTTCTTGTACTTAAGTCGGCACTGTGCCTTTTATATTCAATTCCGATGCGATTTCTGTGTTTCATCGTCAATGTGAAGGTCCAAGGGATACAGTAAACCTGCACTGGTGCATCGGAATCCAATACTGGTCTCCCAGGATCCGCTCAAAGCACAAACTCTTAGGAGACTCACTCTTCTTGTACTTAAGTCGGCATTGTGCCTTTTATATTCAATTCCGATGCGATTTC
The DNA here is from genome assembly GCF_023898315.1 of Schistocerca nitens. Lineage (NCBI taxonomy): Eukaryota > Metazoa > Arthropoda > Insecta > Orthoptera > Acrididae > Schistocerca > Schistocerca nitens. The sequence continues at coordinate 185,996,525 of NC_064625.1, forward strand.
TGTGTTTCATCGTCAATGTGAAGGTTCCAGGGATACAGTAAACCTGCACTGGTGCATCGGAATCTAATACTGGTCTCCCAGGTGCCGCTCAAATCACAAACTCTGAGAAGATTCACTCTTCTTGTACTTACGTCGGCACTGTGCCTTTTATATTCAATTCCGATGCGATTTCTGTGTTTCATCGTCAATGTGAAGGTCCAAGGGATACAGTAAACCTGCAATGGTGCATCGGAATCCAATACTGGTCTCCCAGGAGCCGCTCAAACCACAAACTCTTAGGAGACTCACTCTTCTTGTACTTAAGTCGGCACTGTGTCTTTTATATTCAATTCCGATGCGATTTCTGTGTTTCATTGTCAATGAGAAGGTCCAAGGGATACAGTAAACCTGCACTGGTGCATCGGAATCCCATACTGGTCTCCCAGGAGCCGCCCAAAGCACAAACTCTGAGAAGATTCACTCTTCTTGTACTTACGTCGGCACTGTGCCTTTTATATTCAATTCCGATGCGATTTCTGTGTTTCATCGTCAATGTGAAGGTCCAAGGGATACAGTAAACCTGCACTGGTGCATCGGAATCCAATACTGGTCTCCCAGGAGCCGCCCAAAGCACAAACTCTGAGAAGATTCACTCTTCTTGTACTTAAGTCGGCACTGTGTCTTTTATATTCAATTCCGATGCGATATCTGTGTTTCATCGTCAATGTGAAGGTCCAAGGTATACAGTAAAACTGCACTGGTGCATCGGAATCCAATACTGGTCTCCCAGGAGCCGCTCAAACCACAAACTCTTAGGAGGCTCACTCTTCTTGTACTTAAGTCGGCATTGTTTCTTTTATATTCAATTCCGATGTGATTTCTGTGTTTCATTGTCAATGTGAAGGTCCAAGGGATACAGTAAATTTGCACTGGTGCATCGGAAACCAATACTGGTCTCCCAGGAGCCGCTCAAACCACAAACTCTTAGGAGACTCACTCTTCTTGTACTTAAGTCGGCACTGTGTCTTTTATATTCAATTCCGATGCGATTTCTGTGTTTCATTGTCAATGTGAAGGTCCAAGGGATACAGTAAACCTGCACTGGTGCATCGGAATCCAATACTGGTCTCCCAGGATCCGCTCAAAGCACAAACTCTTAGGAGACTCACTCTTCTTGTACTTAAGTCGGCATTGTGCCTTTTATATTCGATTCCGATGCGATTTCTGTGTTTCATCGTCAATTTGAAGGTCCAAGGGATACAGTAAACCTGCACTGGTGCATCGGAATCCAATACTGGTCTCCCAGGATCCGCTCAAAGCACAAACTCTTAGGAGACGCACTCTTCTTGTACTTAAGTCGGCATTGTGCCTTTTATATTCAATTCCGATGCGATTTCTGTGTTTCATCGTCAATTAGAAGGTCCAAGGGATACAGTTAACCTGCAATGGTGCATGGGAATCCAATACTGGTCTCCCAGGAGCCGCTCAAACCTCAAACTCTTAGGAGACTCACTCTTCTTGTACTTAAGTCGGCATTGTGCCTTTTATATTCAATTCCGATGCGATTTCTGTGTTTCATCGTCAATGTGAAGGTCCAAGGGATACAGTAAACCTGCACTGGTGCATCGGAATCCAATACTGGTCTTCCAGGAGCCGCCCAAAGCACAAACTCTTAGGTGACTCACTCTTCTTGTACTTAAGTCGGCATTGTTCCTTTTATATTCAATTCCGATGCGATTTCTGTGTTTCATCGTCAATGTGTAGGCCCAAGGGATACAGTAAACGTGCACTGGTGCATCGGAATCCAATACTGGTCTCCCAGGAGCCGCCCAAAGCACAAACTCTGAGAAGATTCACTCTTCTTGTACTTAAGTCGGCACTGTGCCTTTTATATTCAATTCCGATGCGATTTCTGTGTTTCATCGTCAATGTGAAGGTCCAAGGGATACAGTAAACCTGCACTGGTGCATCGGAATCCAATACTGGTCTCCCAGGATCCGCTCAAAGCACAAACTCTGAGAAGATTCACTCTTCTTGTACTTAAGTCGGCACTGTGCCTTTTATATTCAATTCCGATGCGATTTCTGTGTTTCATCGTCAATGTGAAGGTCCAAGGGATACAGTAAACCTGCACTGGTGCATCGGAATCCAATACTGGTCTCCCAGGAGCCGCCCAAAGCACAAACTCTGAGAACATTCACTCTTCTTGTACTTAAGTCGGCATTGTGCCTTTTATATTCAATTCCGATGCGATTTCTGTGTTTCATCGTCAATGTGAAGGTCCAAGGGATACAGTAAACCAGCACTGGTGCATCGGAATCCAATACTGGTCTCCCAGGATCCGCTCAAAGCACAAACTCTGAGAAGATTCACTCTTCTTGTACTTAAGTCAGCACTGTGCCTTTTATATTCAATTCCGATGCGATTTCTGTGTTTCATCGTCAATGTGAAGGTCCAAGGGATACAGTAAACCTGCACTGGTGCATCGGAATCCAATACTGGTCTCCCAGGAGCCGCCCAAAGCACAAACTCTGAGAAGATTCACTCTTCTTGTACTTAAGTCGGCACTGTGCCTTTTATATTCAATTCCGATGCGATTTCTGTGTTTCATCGTCAATGTGAAGGTCCAAGGGATACAGTAAACCTGCACTGGTGCATCGGAATACAATACTGGTCTCCCAGGAGCCGCCCAAAGCACAACCTCTGAGAAGATTCACTCTTCTTGTACTTAAGTCGGCACTGTGCCTTTTATATTCAATTCCGATGCGATGTCTGTGTTTCATCGTCAATGTGAAAGTCCAAGGGATACAGTAAACCTGCACTGGTGCATCGGAATCCAATACTGGTCTCCCAGGAGCCGCCCAAAGCACAAACTCTGAGAAGATTCACTCTTCTTGTACTTAAGTCGGCACTGTGCCTTTTATATTCAATTCCGATGCGATTTCTGTGTTTCATCGTCAATGTGAAGGTCCAAGGGATACAGTAAACCTGCACTGGTGCATCGGAATCCAATACTGGTCTCCCAGGATCCGCTCAAAGCACAAACTCTGAGAAGATTCACTCTTCTTGTACTTAGGTCGGCACTGTACCTTTTATATTCAATTCCGATGCGATTTCTGTGTTTCATCGTCAATGTGAAGGTTCAAGGTATACAGTAAACCTGCACTGGTGCATCGGAATCTAATACTGGTCTCCCAGAAGCCGCTCAAATCACAAATTCGTAGAAGATTCACTCTTCTTGTACTTTAGTCGGCACTGTGCCTTTTATATTCAATTCCGATGCGATTTCTGTGTTTCATTGTCAATGTGAAGGTCCAAGGGATACAGTAAACCTGCACTGGTGCATCGGAATCTAATACTGGTCTCCCAGGAGCCGCTCAAACCACAAACTCTTAGGAGACTCACTCTTCTTGTACTTAAGTCGGCATTGTGCCTTTTATATTCAATTCCGATGCGATGTCTGTGTCTCATCGTCAATGTGAAGGTCCAAGGGATACAGTAAACCTGCACTGGTGCATCGGAATCCCATACTGGTCTCCCAGGAGCCGCCCAAAGCACAAACTCTGAGAAGATTCACTCTTCTTGTACTTAAGTCGGCACTGTGTCTTTTATATTCAATTCCGATGCGATTTCTGTGTTTCATTGTCAATGTGAAGGTCCAAGGGATACAGTAAACCTGCACTGGTGCATCGGAATCCAATACTGGTCTCCCAGGATCCGCTCAAAGCACAAACTCTTAGGAGACTCACTCTTCTTGTACTTAAGTCGGCATTGTGCCTTTTATATTCGATTCCGATGCGATTTCTGTGTTTCATCGTCAATTTGAAGGTCCAAGGGATACAGTAAACCTGCACTGGTGCATCGGAATCCAATACTGGTCTCCCAGGAGCCGCTAAAAGCACAAACTCTTAGGAGACGCACTCTTCTTGTACTTAAGTCGGCATTGTGCCTTTTATATTCAATTCCGATGCGATTTCTGTGTTTCATCGTCAATTAGAAGGTCCAAGGGATACAGTTAACCTGCAATGGTGCATGGGAATCCAATACTGGTCTCCCAGGAGCCGCTCAAACCTCAAACTCTTAGGAGACTCACTCTTCTTGTACTTAAGTCGGCATTGTGCCTTTTATATTCAATTCCGATGCGATTTCTGTGTTTCATCGTCAATGTGAAGGTCCAAGGGATACAGTAAACCTGCACTGGTGCATCGGAATCCAATACTGGTCTTCCAGGAGCCGCCCAAAGCACAAACTCTTAGGTGACTCACTCTTCTTGTACTTAAGGCGGCACTGTGCCTTTTATATTCGATTCCGATGCGATTTCTGTGTTTCATCGTCAATGTGTAGGCCCAAGGGATACAGTAAACGTGCACTGGTGCATCGGAATCCAATACTGGATATCCCAGGAGCCGCCCAAAGCACAAACTCTGAGAAGATTCACTCTTCTTGTACTTAAGTCGGCACTGTGCCTTTTATATTCAATTCCGATGCGATTTCTGTGTTTCATCGTCAATGTGAAGGTCCAAGGGATACAGTAAACCTGCACTGGTGCATCGGAATCCAATACTGGTCTCCCAGGATCCGCTCAAAGCACAAACTCTGAGAAGATTCACTTTTCTTGTACTTAAGTCGGCACTGTGCCTTTTATATTCAATTCCGATGCGATTTCTGTGTTTCATCGTCAATGTGAAGGTCCAAGGGATACAGTAAACCTGCACTGGTGCATCGGAATCTAATACTGGTCTCCCAGGAGCCGCCCAAAGCACAAACTCTGAGAACATTCACTCTTCTTGTACTTAAGTCGGCTTTGTGCCTTTTATATTCAATTCCGATGCGATTTCTGTGTTTCATCGTCAATGTGAAGGTCCAAGGGATACAGTAAACCAGCACTGGTGCATCGGAATCCAATACTGGTCTCCCAGGATCCGCTCAAAGCACAAACTCTGAGAAGATTCACTCTTCTTGTACTTAAGTCAGCACTGTGCCTTTTATATTCAATTCCGATGCGATTTCTGTGTTTCATCGTCAATGTGAAGGTCCAAGGGATACAGTAAACCTGCACTGGTGCATCGGAATCCAATACTGGTCTCCCAGGAGCCGCCCAAAGCACAAACTCTGAGAAGATTCACTCTTCTTGTACTTAAGTCGGCACTGTGCCTTTTATATTCAATTCCGATGCGATTTATGTGTTTCATCGTCAATGTGAAGGTCCAAGGGATACAGTAAACCTGCACTGGTGCATCGGAATACAATACTGGTCTCCCAGGAGCCGCCCAAAGCACAACCTCTGAGAAGATTCACTGTTCTTGTACTTAAGTCGGCACTGTGCCTTTTATATTCAATTCCGATGCGATGTCTGTGTTTCATCGTCAATGTGAAGGTCCAAGGGATACAGTAAACCTGCACTGGTGCATCGGAATCCAATACTGGTCTCCCAGGAGCCGCCCAAAGCACAAACTCTGAGAAGATTCACTCTTCTTGTACTTAAGTCGGCACTGTGCCTTTTATATTCAATTCCGATGCGATTTCTGTGTTTCATCGTCAATGTGAAGGTCCACGGGATACAGTAAACCTGCACTGGTGCATCGGAATCCAATACTGGTCTCCCAGGATCCGCTCAAAGCACAAACTCTGAGAAGATTCACTCTTCTTGTACTTAGGTCGGCACTGTACCTTTTATATTCAATTCCGATGCGATTTCTGTGTTTCATCGTCAATGTGAAGGTTCAAGGTATACAGTAAACCTGCACTGGTGCATCGGAATCTAATACTGGTCTCCCAGAAGCCGCTCAAATCACAAATTCGTAGAAGATTCACTCTTCTTGTACTTTAGTCGGCACTGTGCCTTTTATATTCAATTCCGATGCGATTTCTGTGTTTCATTGTCAATGTGAAGGTCCAAGGGATACAGTAAACCTGCACTGGTGCATCGGAATCCCATACTGGTCTCCCAGGAGCCGCCCAAAGCACAAACTCTGAGAAGATTCACTCTTCTTGTACTTACGTCGGCACTGTGCCTTTTATATTCAATTCCGATGCGATTTCTGTGTTTCATCGTCAATGTGAAGGTCCAAGGGATACAGTAAACCTGCACTGGTGCATCGGAATCCAATACTGGTCTCCCAGGAGCCGCTCAAAGCACAAACTCGTAGAAGATTAACTCTTCTTGTACTTAAGTCGGCTCTGTGCCTATTATATTCAATTCCGATGCGATTTCTGTGTTTCATCGTCAAAGTGAAGGTCCAAGGATACAGAGAGCCTGCATTGGTGCATCGGAATCCAATACTGGTCTCCCAGGAGCCGCCCAAAGCACAAACTCTGAGAAGATTCACTCTTCTTGTACTTAAGTCGGCTCTGTGCCTTTTATATTCAATTCCGAAGCGATTTCTGTGTTTCATCGTCAATGTGAAGGTCCAAGGGATACAGTAAACCTGCACTGGTGCATCGGTATCCAATACTGGTCTCCCAGGATCCGCTCAAAGCACAAACTCTGAGAAGATTCACTCTTCTTATACTTAAGTCGGCACTGTGCCTTTTATATTCAATTCCGATGCGATTTCTGTGTCTCATCGTCAATGTGAAGGTCCAAGGGATACAGTAAACCTGCACTGGTGCATCGGAATCCAATACTGGTCTCCCAGGAGCCGCTCAAAGCACAAACTCGTAGAAGATTAACTCTTCTTGTACTTAAGTCGGCTCTGTGCCTTTTATATTCAATTCCGATGCGATTTCTGTGTTTCATCGTCAATGTAAAGGTCCAAGGGATACAGTAAACCTGCACTGGTGCATCGGAATACAATACTGGTCTCCCAGGAGCCGCCCAAAGCACAACCTCTGAGAAGATTCACTCTTCTTGTACTTAAGTCGGCACTGTGCCTTTTATATTCAATTCCGATGCGATTTCTGTGTTTCATCGTCAATGTGAAGGTCCAAGGGATACAGTAAACCTGCACTGGTGCATCGGAATCCAATACTGGTCTCCCAGGAGCCGCCCAAAGCACAAACTCTGAGAAGATTCACTCTTCTTGTACTTAAGTCGGCACTGTGCCTTTTATATTCAATTCCGATGCGATTTCTGTGTTTCATCGTCAATGTGAAGGTCCAAGGGATACAGTAAACCTGCACTGGTGCATCGGAATCCAATACTGCTCTCCCAGGATCCGCTCAAAGCACAAACTCTGAGAAGATTCACTCTTCTTGTACTTAGGTCGGCACTGTACCTTTTATATTTAATTCCGATGCGATTTCTGTGTTTCATCGTCAATGTGAAGGTTCAAGGGATACAGTAAACCTGCACTGGTGCATCGGAATCTAATACTGGTCTCCCAGAAGCCGCTCAAATCACAAATTCGTAGAAGATTCACTCTTCTTGTACTTTAGTCGGCACTGTGCCTTTTATATTCAATTCCGATGCGATTTCTGTGTTTCATCGTCAATGTGAAGGTCCAAGGGATACAGTAAACCAGCACTGGTGCATCGGAATCCAATACTGGTCTCCCAGGATCCGCTCAAAGCACAAACTCTGAGAAGATTCACTCTTCTTGTACTTAAGTCAGCACTGTGCCTTTTATATTCAATTCCGATGCGATTTCTGTGTTTCATCGTCAATGTGAAGGTCCAAGGGATACAGTAAACCTGCACTGGTGCATCGGAATCCAATACTGGTCTCCCAGGAGCCGCCCAAAGCACAAACTCTGAGAAGATTCACTCTTCTTGTACTTAAGTCGGCACTGTGCCTTTTATATTCAATTCCGATGCGATTTCTGTGTTTCATCGTCAATGTGAAGGTCCAAGGGATACAGTAAACCTGCACTGGTGCATCGGAATACAATACTGGTCTCCCAGGAGCCGCCGAAAGCACAACCTCTGAGAAGATTCACTGTTCTTGTACTTAAGTCGGCACTGTGCCTTTTATATTCAATTCCGATGCGATGTCTGTGTTTCATCGTCAATGTGAAGGTCCAAGGGATACAGTAAACCTGCACTGGTGCATCGGAATCCAATACTGGTCTCCCAGGAGCCGCCCAAAGCACAAACTCTGAGAAGATTCACTCTTCTTGTACTTAAGTCGGCACTGTGCCTTTTATATTCAATTCCGATGCGATTTCTGTGTTTCATCGTCAATGTGAAGGTCCAAGGGATACAGTAAACCTGCACTGGTGCATCGGAATCCAATACTGGTCTCCCAGGATCCGCTCAAAGCACAAACTCTGAGAAGATTCACTCTTCTTGTACTTAGGTCGGCACTGTACCTTTTATATTCAATTCCGATGCGATTTCTGTGTTTCATCGTCAATGTGAAGGTTCAAGGTATACAGTAAACCTGCACTGGTGCATCGGAATCTAATACTGGTCTCCCAGAAGCCGCTCAAATCACAAATTCGTAGAAGATTCACTCTTCTTGTACTTTAGTCGGCACTGTGCCTTTTATATTCAATTCCGATGCGATTTCTGTGTTTCATTGTCAATGTGAAGGTCCAAGGGATACAGTAAACCTGCACTGGTGCATCGGAATCCCATACTGGTCTCCCAGGAGCCGCCCAAAGCACAACCTCTGAGAAGATTCACTGTTCTTGTACTTAAGTCGGCACTGTACCTTTTATATTCAATTCCGATGCGATTTCTGTGTTTCATCGTCAATGTGAAGGTTCAAGGTATACAGTAAACCTGCACTGGTGCATCGGAATCTAATACTGGTCTCCCAGAAGCCGCTCAAATCACAAATTCGTAGAAGATTCACTCTTCTTGTACTTTAGTCGGCACTGTGCCTTTTATATTCAATTCCGATGCGATTTCTGTGTTTCATTGTCAATGTGAAGGTCCAAGGGATACAGTAAACCTGCACTGGTGCATCGGAATCCCATACTGGTCTCCCAGGAGCCGCCCAAAGCACAAACTCTGAGAAGATTCACTCTTCTTGTACTTAAGTCGGCACTGTGCCTTTTATATTCAATTCCGATGCGATTTATGTGTTTCATCGTCAATGTGAAGGTCCAAGGGATACAGTAAACCTGCACTGGTGCATCGGAATACAATACTGGTCTCCCAGGAGCCGCCCAAAGCACAACCTCTGAGAAGATTCACTGTTCTTGTACTTAAGTCGGCACTGTACCTTTTATATTCAATTCCGATGCGATTTCTGTGTTTCATCGTCAATGTGAAGGTTCAAGGTATACAGTAAACCTGCACTGGTGCATCGGAATCTAATACTGGTCTCCCAGAAGCCGCTCAAATCACAAATTCGTAGAAGATTCACTCTTCTTGTACTTTAGTCGGCACTGTGCCTTTTATATTCAATTCCGATGCGATTTCTGTGTTTCATTGTCAATGTGAAGGTCCAAGGGATACAGTAAACCTGCACTGGTGCATCGGAATCCCATACTGGTCTCCCAGGAGCCGCCCAAAGCACAAACTCTGAGAAGATTCACTCTTCTTGTACTTACGTCGGCACTGTGCCTTTTATATTCAATTCCGATGCGATTTCTGTGTTTCATCGTCAATGTGAAGGTCCAAGGGATACAGTAAACCTGCACTGGTGCATCGGAATCCAATACTGGTCTCCCAGGAGCCGCTCAAAGCACAAACTCGTAGAAGATTAACTCTTCTTGTACTTAAGTCGGCTCTGTGCCTATTATATTCAATTCCGATGCGATTTCTGTGTTTCATCGTCAAAGTGAAGGTCCAAGGATACAGAGAGCCTGCATTGGTGCATCGGAATCCAATACTGGTCTCCCAGGAGCCGCCCAAAGCACAAACTCTGAGAAGATTCACTCTTCTTGTACTTAAGTCGGCTCTGTGCCTTTTATATTCAATTCCGAAGCGATTTCTGTGTTTCATCGTCAATGTGAAGGTCCAAGGGATACAGTAAACCTGCACTGGTGCATCGGTATCCAATACTGGTCTCCCAGGATCCGCTCAAAGCACAAACTCTTAGGAGACTCACTCTTCTTGTACTTAAGTCGGCATTGTGCCTTTTATTTCAATTCCGATGCGATTTCTGTGTTTCATCGTCAATGTGAAGGTCCAAGGGATAGAGTAAACCTGCACTGGTGCATCGGAATCTAATACTGGTCTCCCAGGTGCCGCTCAAAGCACAAACTCTGAGAAGATTCACTCTTCTTATACTTAAGTCGGCACTGTGCCTTTTATATTCAATTCCGATGCGATTTCTGTGTCTCATCGTCAATGTGAAGGTCCAAGGGATACAGTAAACCTGCACTGGTGCATCGGAATCCAATACTGGTCTCCCAGGAGCCGCTCAAAGCACAAACTCGTAGAAGATTAACTCTTCTTGTACTTAAGTCGGCTCTGTGCCTTTTATATTCAATTCCGATGCGATTTCTGTGTTTCATCGTCAATGTAAAGGTCCAAGGGATACAGTAAACCTGCACTGGTGCATCGGAATACAATACTGGTCTCCCAGGAGCCGCCCAAAGCACAACCTCTGAGAAGATTCACTCTTCTTGTACTTAAGTCGGCACTGTGCCTTTTATATTCAATTCCGATGCGATTTCTGTGTTTCATCGTCAATGTGAAGGTCCAAGGGATACAGTAAACCTGCACTGGTGCATCGGAATCCAATACTGGTCTCCCAGGAGCCGCCCAAAGCACAAACTCTGAGAAGATTCACTCTTCTTGTACTTAAGTCGGCACTGTGCCTTTTATATTCAATTCCGATGCGATTTCTGTGTTTCATCGTCAATGTGAAGGTCCAAGGGATACAGTAAACCTGCACTGGTGCATCGGAATCCAATACTGCTCTCCCAGGATCCGCTCAAAGCACAAACTCTGAGAAGATTCACTCTTCTTGTACTTAGGTCGGCACTGTACCTTTTATATTTAATTCCGATGCGATTTCTGTGTTTCATCGTCAATGTGAAGGTTCAAGGGATACAGTAAACCTGCACTGGTGCATCGGAATCTAATACTGGTCTCCCAGAAGCCGCTCAAATCACAAATTCGTAGAAGATTCACTCTTCTTGTACTTTAGTCGGCACTGTGCCTTTTATATTCAATTCCGATGCGATTTCTGTGTTTCATTGTCAATGTGAAGGTCCAAGGGATACAGTAAACCTGCACTGGTGCATCGGAATCTAATACTGGTCTCCCAGGAGCCGCTCAAACCACAAACTCTTAGGAGACTCACTCTTCTTGTACTTAAGTCGGCATTGTGCCTTTTATATTCAATTCCGATGCGATGTCTGTGTCTCATCGTCAATGTGAAGGTCCAAGGGATACAGTAAACCTGCACTGGTGCATCGGAATCCCATACTGGTCTCCCAGGAGCCGCCCAAAGCACAAACTCTGAGAAGATTCACTCTTCTTGTACTTACGTCGGCACTGTGCCTTTTATATTCAATTCCGATGCGATTTCTGTGTTTCATCGTCAATGTGAAGGTCCAAGGGATACAGAAAACCTGCACTGGTGCATCGGAATCCAATACTGGTCTCCCAGGAGCCGCTCAAACCACAAACTCTTAGGAGACTCACTCTTCTTGTACTTAAGTCGGCACTGTGCCTTTTATATTCAATTCCGATGCGATTTCTGTGTTTCATTGTCAATGAGAAGGTCCAAGGGATACAGTAAACCTGCACTGGTGCATCGGAATCCCATACTGGTCTCCCAGGAGCCGCCCAAAGCACAAACTCTGAGAAGATTCACTCTTCTTGTACTTACGTCGGCACTGTGCCTTTTATATTCAATTCCGATGCGATTTCTGTGTTTCATCGTCAATGTGAAGGTCCAAGGGATACAGTAAACCTGCACTGGTGCATCGGAATCCAATACTGGTCTCCCAGGAGCCGCCCAAAGCACAAACTCTGAGAAGATTCACTCTTCTTGTACTTAAGTCGGCACTGTGTCTTTTATATTCAATTCCGATGCGATTTCTGTGTTTCATCGTCAATGTGAAGGTCCAAGGTATACAGTAAACCTGTACTGGTGCATCGGAATCCAATACTGGTCTCCCAGGAGCCGCTCAAACCACAAACTCTTAGGAGACTCACTCTTCTTGTACTTAAGTCGGCATTGTTTCTTTTATATTCAATTCCGATGTGATTTCTGTGTTTCATTGTCAATGTGAAGGTCCAAGGGATACAGTAAATTTGCACTGGTGCATCGGAATCCAATACTGGTCTCCCAGGAGCCGCTCAAACCACAAACTCTTAGGAGACTCACTCTTCTTGTACTTAAGTCGGCACTGTGTCTTTTATATTCAATTCCGATGCGATTTCTGTGTTTCATTGTCAATGTGAAGGTCCAAGGGATACAGTAAACCTGCACTGGTGCATCGGAATCCAATACTGGTCTCCCAGGATCCGCTCAAAGCACAAACTCTTAGGAGACTCACTCTTCTTGTACTTAAGTCGGCATTGTGCCTTTTATATTCGATTCCGATGCGATTTCTGTGTTTCATCGTCAATTTGAAGGTCCAAGGGATACAGTAAACCTGCACTGGTGCATCGGAATCCAATACTGGTCTCCCAGGAGCCGCTAAAAGCACAAACTCTTAGGAGACGCACTCTTCTTGTACTTAAGTCGGCATTGTGCCTTTTATATTCAATTCCGATGCGATTTCTGTGTTTCATCGTCAATTAGAAGGTCCAAGGGATACAGTTAACCTGCAATGGTGCATGGGAATCCAATACTGGTCTCCCAGGAGCCGCTCAAACCTCAAACTCTTAGGAGACTCACTCTTCTTGTACTTAAGTCGGCATTGTGCCTTTTATATTCAATTCCGATGCGATTTCTGTGTTTCATCGTCAATGTGAAGGTCCAAGGGATACAGTAAACCTGCACTGGTGCATCGGAATCCAATACTGGTCTTCCAGGAGCCGCCCAAAGCACAAACTCTTAGGTGACTCACTCTTCTTGTACTTAAGGCGGCACTGTGCCTTTTATATTCGATTCCGATGCGATTTCTGTGTTTCATCGTCAATGTGTAGGCCCAAGGGATACAGTAAACGTGCACTGGTGCATCGGAATCCAATACTGGATATCCCAGGAGCCGCCCAAAGCACAAACTCTGAGAAGATTCACTCTTCTTGTACTTAAGTCGGCACTGTGCCTTTTATATTCAATTCCGATGCGATTTCTGTGTTTCATCGTCAATGTGAAGGTCCAAGGGATACAGTAAACCTGCACTGGTGCATCGGAATCCAATACTGGTCTCCCAGGATCCGCTCAAAGCACAAACTCTGAGAAGATTCACTTTTCTTGTACTTAAGTCGGCACTGTGCCTTTTATATTCAATTCCGATGCGATTTCTGTGTTTCATCGTCAATGTGAAGGTCCAAGGGATACAGTAAACCTGCACTGGTGCATCGGAATCTAATACTGGTCTCCCAGGAGCCGCCCAAAGCACAAACTCTGAGAACATTCACTCTTCTTGTACTTAAGTCGGCATTGTGCCTTTTATATTCAATTCCGATGCGATTTCTGTGTTTCATCGTCAATGTGAAGGTCCAAGGGATACAGTAAACCAGCACTGGTGCATCGGAATCCAATACTGGTCTCCCAGGATCCGCTCAAAGCACAAACTCTGAGAAGATTCACTCTCCTTGTACTTAAGTCAGCACTGTGCCTTTTATATTCAATTCCGATGCGATTTCTGTGTTTCATCGTCAATGTGAAGGTCCAAGGGATACAGTAAACCTGCACTGGTGCATCGGAATCCAATACTGGTCTCCCAGGAGCCGCCCAAAGCACAAACTCTGAGAAGATTCACTCTTCTTGTACTTAAGTCGGCACTGTGCCTTTTATATTCAATTCCGATGCGATTTATGTGTTTCATCGTCAATGTGAAGGTCCAAGGGATACAGTAAACCTGCACTGGTGCATCGGAATCCAATACTGGTCTCCCAGGAGCCGCCCAAAGCACAACCTCTGAGAAGATTCACTGTTCTTGTACTTAAGTCGGCACTGTGCCTTTTATATTCAATTCCGATGCGATGTCTGTGTTTCATCGTCAATGTGAAGGTCCAAGGGATACAGTAAACCTGCACTGGTGCATCGGAATCCAATACTGGTCTCCCAGGAGCCGCCCAAAGCACAAACTCTGAGAAGATTCACTCTTCTTGTACTTAAGTCGGCACTGTGCCTTTTATATTCAATTCCGATGCGATTTCTGTGTTTCATCGTCAATGTGAAGGTCCAAGGGATACAGTAAACCTGCACTGGTGCATCGGAATCCAATACTGGTCTCCCAGGATCCGCTCAAAGCACAAACTCTGAGAAGATTCACTCTTCTTGTACTTAGGTCGGCACTGTACCTTTTATATTCAATTCCGATGCGATTTCTGTGTTTCATCGTCAATGTGAAGGTTCAAGGTATACAGTAAACCTGCACTGGTGCATCGGAATCTAATACTGGTCTCCCAGAAGCCGCTCAAATCACAAATTCGTAGAAGATTCACTCTTCTTGTACTTTAGTCGGCACTGTGCCTTTTATATTCAATTCCGATGCGATTTCTCTGTTTCATTGTCAATGTGAAGGTCCAAGGGATACAGTAAACCTGCACTGGTGCATCGGAATCTAATACTGGTCTCCCAGGAGCCGCTCAAACCACAAACTCTTAGGAGACTCACTCTTCTTGTACTTAAGTCGGCATTGTGCCTTTTATATTCAATTCCGATGCGATGTCTGTGTCTCATCGTCAATGTGAAGGTCCAAGGGATACAGTAAACCTGCACTGGTGCATCGGAATCCCATACTGGTCTCCCAGGAGCCGCCCAAAGCACAAACTCTGAGAAGATTCACTCTTCTTGTACTTACGTCGGCACTGTGCCTTTTATATTCTATTCCGATGCGATTTCTGTGTTTCATCGTCAATGTGAAGGTCCAAGGGATACAGAAAACCTGCACTGGTGCATCGGAATCCAATACTGGTCTCCCAGGAGCCGCTCAAACCACAAACTCTTAGGAGACTCACTCTTCTTGTACTTAAGTTGGCACTGTGTCTTTTATATTCAATTCCGATGCGATTTCTGTGTTTCATTGTCAATGTGAAGGTCCAAGGGATACAGTAAACCTGCACTGGTGCATCGGAATCCCATACTGGTCTCCCAGGAGCCGCCCAAAGCACAAACTCTGAGAAGATTCACTCTTCTTGTACTTACGTCGGCACTGTGCCTTTTATATTCAATTCCGATGCGATTTCTGTGTTTCATCGTCAATGTGAAGGTCCAAGGGATACAGTAAACCTGCACTGGTGCATCGGAATCCAATACTGGTCTCCCAGGAGCCGCTCAAAGCACAAACTCGTAGAAGATTAACTCTTCTTGTACTGAAGTCGGCTCTGTGCCTATTATATTCAATTCCGATGCGATTTCTGTGTTTCATCGTCAAAGTGAAGGTCCAAGGATACAGAGAGCCTGCATTGGTGCATCGGAATCCAATACTGGTCTCCCAGGAGCCGCCCAAAGCACAAACTCTGAGAAGATTCACTCTTCTTGTACTTAAGTCGGCTCTGTGCCTTTTATATTCAATTCCGATGCGATTTCTGTGTTTCATCGTCAATGTGAAGGTCCAAGGGATACAGTAAACCTGCACTGGTGCATCGGTATCCAATACTGGTCTCCCAGGATCCGCTCAAAGCACAAACTCTTAGGAGACTCACTCTTCTTGTACTTAAGTCGGCATTGTGCCTTTTATTTCAATTCCGATGCGATTTCTGTGTTTCATCGTCAATGTGAAGGTCCAAGGGATAGAGTAAACCTGCACTGGTGCATCGGAATCTAATACTGGTCTCCCAGGTGCCGCTCAAAGCACAAACTCTGAGAAGATTCACTCTTCTTATACTTAAGTCGGCACTGTGCCTTTTATATTCAATTCCGATGCGATTTCTGTGTCTCATCGTCAATGTGAAGGTCCAAGGGATACAGTAAACCTGCACTGGTGCATCGGAATCCAATACTGGTCTCCCAGGAGCCGCTCAAAGCACAAACTCGTAGAAGATTAACTCTTCTTGTACTTAAGTCGGCTCTGTGCCTTTTATATTCAATTCCGATGCGATTTCTGTGTTTCATCGTCAATGTGAAGGTCCAAGGGATACAGTAAACCTGCACTGGTGCATCGGAATCCAATACTGGTCTCCCAGGAGCCGCTCAAAGCATAAACTCGTAGAAGATTAACTCTTCTTGTACTTAAGTCGGCTCTGTGCCTATTATATTCAATTCCGATGCGATTTCTGTGTTTCATCGTCAAAGTGAAGGTCCAAGGGATACAGTAAACCTGCACTGGTGCATCGGTATCCAATACTGGTCTCCCAGGATCCGCTCAATGCACAAACTCTTAGGAGACTCACTCTTCTTGTACTTAAGTCGGCATTGTGCCTTTTATTTCAATTCCGATGCGATTTCTGTGTTTCATCGTCAATGTGAAGGTCCAAGGGATAGAGTAAACCTGCACTGGTGCATCGGAATCTAGTACTGGTCTCCCAGGTCCCGCTCAAAGCACAAACTCTGAGAAGATTCACTCTTCTTATACTTAAGTCGGCACTGTGCCTTTTATATTCAATTCCGATGCGATTTCCGTGTCTCATCGTCAATGTGAAGGTCCAAGGGATACAGTAAACCTGCACTGGTGCATCGGTATCCAATACTGGTCTCCCAGGATCCGCTCAAAGCACAAACTCTTAGGAGACTCACTCTTCTTGTACTTAAGTCGGCACTGTGCCTTTTATATTCAATTCCGATGCGATTTCTGTGTTTCATCGTCAATGTGAAGGTCCAAGGGATACAGTAAACCTGCACTGGTGCATCGGAATCCAATACTGGTCTCCCAGGAGCCGCCCAAAGCACAAACTCTGAGAAGATTCACTCTTCTTGTACTTAAGTCGGCACTGTGCCTTTTATATTCAATTCCGATGCGATTTCTGTGTTTCATCGTCAATGTGAAGGTCCAAGGGATACAGTAAACCTGCACTGGTGCATCGGAATCCAAAACTGGTCTCCCAGGAGCCGCCCAAAGCACAAACTCTGAGAAGATTCACTCTTCTTGTACTTAAGTCGGCACTGTGCCTTTTATATTCAATTCCGATGCGATTTCTGTGTTTCATCGTCAATGTGAAGGTCCAAGGGATACAGTAAACCTGCACTGGTGCATCGGAATCCAATACTGGTCTCCCAGGAGCCGCTCAAACCACAAAATCTTAGGAGACTCACTCTTCTTGTACTTAAGTCGGCATTGTGTCTTTTATATTCAATTCCGATGCGATTTCTGTGTTTCATTGTCAATGTGAAGGTCCAAGGGATACAGTAAATTTGCACTGGTGCATCGCAATCCAATACTGGTCTCCCAGGAGCCGCTCAAACCACAAACTCTTAGGAGACTCACTCTTCTTGTACTTAAGTCGGCATTGTGCCTTTTATATTCAATTCCGATGCGATGTCTGTGTCTCATCGTCAATGTGAAGGTCCAAGGGATACAGTAAACCTGCACTGGTGCATCGGAATCCCATACTGGTCTCCCAGGAGCCGCCCAAAGCACAAACTCTGAGAAGATTCACTCTTCTTGTACTTACGTCGGCACTGTACCTTTTATATTCAATTCCGATGCGTTTTCTGTGTTTCATCGTCAATGTGAAGGTCCAAGGGATACAGAAAACCTGCACTGGTGCATCGGAATCCAATACTGGTCTCCCAGGAGCCGCTCAAACCACAAACTCTTAGGAGACTCACTCTTCTTGTACTTAAGTCGGCACTGTGTCTTTTATATTCAATTCCGATGCGATTTCTGTGTTTCATTGTCAATGTGAAGGTCCAAGGGATACAGTAAACCTGCACTGGTGCATCGGAATCCCATACTGGTCCCCAGGAGCCGCCCAAAGCACAAACTCTGAGAAGATTCACTCTTCTTGTACTTACGTCGGCACTGTGCCTTTTATATTCAATTCCGATGCGATTTCTGTGTTTCATCGTCAATGTGAAGGTCCAAGGGATACAGTAAACCTGCACTGGTGCATCGGAATCCAATACTGGTCTCCCAGGAGCCGCTCAAAGCACAAACTCGTAGAAGATTAACTCTTCTTGTACTTAAGTCGGCTCTGTGCCTATTATATTCAATTCCGATGCGATTTCTGTGTTTCATCGTCAAAGTGAAGGTCCAAGGATACAGAGAGCCTGCATTGGTGCATCGGAATCCAATACTGGTCTCCCAGGAGCCGCCCAAAGCACATACTCTGAGAAGATTCACTCTTCTTGTACTTAAGTCGGCTCTGTGCCTTTTATATTCAATTCCGATGCGATTTCTGTGTTTCATCGTCAATGTGAAGGTCCAAGGGATACAGTAAACCTGCACTGGTGCATCGGTATCCAATACTGGTCTCCCAGGATCCGCTCAAAGCACAAACTCTTAGGAGACTCACTCTTCTTGTACTTAAGTCGGCATTGTGCCTTTTATTTCAATTCCGATGCGATTTCTGTGTTTCATCGTCAATGTGAAGGTCCAAGGGATAGAGTAAACCTGCACTGGTGCATCGGAATCTAATACTGGTCTCCCAGGTGCCGCTCAAAGCACAAACTCTGAGAAGATTCACTCTTCTTATACTTAAGTCGGCACTGTGCCTTTTATATTCAATTCCGATGCGATTTCTGTGTCTCATCGTCAATGTGAAGGTCCAAGGGATACAGTAAACCTGCACTGGTGCATCGGTATCCAATACTGGTCTCCCAGGATCCGCTCAAAGCACAAACTCTTAGGAGACTCACTCTTCTTGTACTTAAGTCGGCACTGTGCCTTTTATATTCAATTCCGATGCGATTTCTGTGTTTCATCGTCAATGTGAAGGTCCAAGGGATACAGTAAACCTGCACTGGTGCATCGGAATCCAATACTGGTCTCCCAGGAGCCGCCCAAAGCACAAACTCTGAGAAGATTCACTCTTCTTGTACTTAAGTCGGCACTGTGCCTTTTATATTCAATTCCGATGCGATTTCTGTGTTTCATTGTCAATGTGAAGGTCCAAGGGATACAGTAAACCTGCACTGGTGCATCGGAATCCAATACTGGTCTCCCAGGAGCCGCTGAAACCACAAACTCTTAGGAGACTCACTCTTCTTGTACTTAAGTCGGCATTGTGTCTTTTATATTCAATTCCGATGCGATTTCTGTGTTTCATTGTCAATGTGAAGGTCCAAGGGATACAGTAAATTTGCACTGGTGCATCGGAATCCAATACTGGTCTCCCAGGAGCCGCTCAAACCACAAACTCTTAGGAGACTCACTCTTCTTGTACTTAAGTTGGCACTGTGTCTTTTATATTCAATTCCGATGCGATTTCTGTGTTTCATTGTCAATGTGAAGGTCCAAGGGATACAGTAAACCTGCACTGGTGCATCGGAATCCAATACTGGTCTCCCAGGATCCGCTCAAAGCACAAACTCTTAGGAGACTCACTCTTCTTGTACTTAAGTCGGCATTGTGCCTTTTATATTCGATTCCGATGCGATTTCTGTGTTTCATCGTCAATTTGAAGGTCCAAGGGATACAGTAAACCTGCACTGGTGCATCGGAATCCAATACTGGCCTCCCAGGAGCCGCTCAAAGCACAAACTCTAAGGAGACGCACTCTTCTTGTACTTAAGTCGGCATTGTGCCTTTTATATTCAATTCCGATGCGATTTCTGTGTTTCATCGTCAATTTGAAGGTCCAAGGGATACAGTAAACCTGCACTGGTGCATCGGAATCCAATACTGGTCTCCCAGGAGCCGCTCAAACCTCAAACTCTTAGGAGACTCACTCTTCTTGTACTTAAGTCAGCATTGTGCCTTTTATATTCAATTCCGATGCGATTTCTGTGTTTCATCGTCAATGTGACGGTCCAAGGGATACAGTAAACCTGCACTGGTGCATCGGAATCCAATACTGGTCTCCCCGGATCCGCTCAAAGCACAAACTCTGAGAAGATTCACTCTTCTTGTACTTAAGTCGGCACTGTGCCTTTTATATTCAATTCCGATGCGATTTCTGTGTTTCGTCGTCAATGTGGAGGTCCAAGGGATACAGTAAACCTGCACTGGGGCATCGGAATCCAATACTGGTGTCCCAGGAGCCGCCCAAACCACAAACTCTGAGAAGATTCACTCTTCTTGTACTTAAGTCGGCATTGTGCCTTTTATATTCAATTCCGATGCGATTTCTGTGTTTCATCGTCAATGTGAAGGTCCAAGGGATACAGTAAACCTGCACTGGTGCATCGGAATACAATACTGGTCTCCCAGGACCCGCCCAAAGCACAAACTCTGAGAAGATTCACTCTTCTTGTACTTAAGTCGGCACTGTGCCTTTTATATTCAATTCCGATGCGATTTCTGTGTTTCATCGTCAATGTGAAGGTCCAAGGGATACAGTAAACCTGCACTGGTGCATCGGAATCCAATACTGGTCTCCCAGGAGCCGCCCAAAGCACAAACTCTGAGAAGATTCACTCTTCTTGTACTTAAGTCGGCACTGTGCCTTTTACATTCAATTCCGATGCGATCTCTGTGTTTCATCGTCAATGTGAAGGTCCAAGGGATACAGTAAACCTGCACTGGTGCATCGGAATCCAATACTTGGCTCCCAGGATCCGCTCAAAGCACAAACTCTGAGAAGATTCACTCTTCTTGTACTTAAGTCGGCACTGTACCTTTTATATTCAATTCCGATGCGATTTCTGTGTTTCATCGTCAATGTGAAGGTTCAAGGGATACAGTAAACCTGCACTGGTGCATCAGAATCTAATACTGGTCTCCCAGAATCCGCTCAAATCACAAATTCGTAGAAGATTCACTCTTCTTGTACTTAAGTCGGCATTGTGCCTTTTATATTCAATTCCGATGCGATGTCTGTGTTTCATCGTCAATGTGAAGGTCCAAGGGATACAGTAAACCTGCACTGGTGCATCGGAATCCAATACTGGTCTCCCAGGAGCCGCTCAAACCACAAACTCTTAGGAGACTCACTCTTCTTGTACTTAAGTCGGCATTGTGCCTTTTATATTCAATTCCGATGCGATGTCTGTGTTTCATCGTCAATGTGAAAGTCCAAGGGATACAGTAAACCTGCACTGGTGCATCGGAATCCATTACTGGTCTCCCAGGAGCCGCTCAAAGCACAAACTCGTAGAAGATTCACTCTTCTTGTACTTAAGTCGGCTCTGTGCCTTTTATATTCAATTCCGATGCGATTTCTGTGTTTCATCATCAATGTGAAGGTCCAAGGGATACAGTAAACCAGCACTGGTGCATCGGAATCCAATACTGGTCTCCCAGGAGCCGCTCAAAGCACAAACTCATAGAAGATTAACTCTTCTTGTACTTAAGTCGGCTCTGTGCCTTTTATATTCAATTCCGATGCGATTTATGTGTTTCATCGTCAATGTGAAGGTCCAAGGGATACAGTAAACCTGCACTGGTGCATCGGAATCCAATACTGGTCTCCTAGGAGCCGCTCAAACCACAAACCCTTAGGAGACTCTCTCTTCTTGTACTTAAGTCGGCACTGTGTCTTTTAATTCAATTCCGATGCGATTTCTGTGTTTCATCGTCAAAGTGAAGGTCCAAGGGATACAGAGAGCCTGCATTGGTGCTTCGGAATCCAATACTGGTCTCCCAGGAGCCGCCCAAAGCACAAACTCTGAGAAGATTCACTCTTCTTGTACTTAAGTCGGCTCTGTGCCTTTTATATTCAATTCCGATGCGATTTCTGTGTTTCATCGTCAATGTGAAGGTCCAAGGGATATAGTAAACCTGCACTGGTGCATCGGTATCCAATACTGGTCTCCCAGGATCCGCTCAAAGCACAAACTCTTAGGAGACTCACTCTTCTTGTACTTGAGTCGGCATTGTGCCTTTTATATTCAATTCCGATGCGATTTCTGTGTTTCATCGTCAATGTGAAGGTCCAAGGGATACAGTAAACCTGCACTGGTGCATCGGTATCCAATACTGGTCTCCCAGGAGCCGCCCAAAGCACAAACTCTGAGAAGATTCACTCTTCTTGTACTTAAGTCGGCATTGTGCCTTTTATATTCAATTCCGATGCGATTTCTGTGTTTCATCGTCAATGTGAAGGTCCAAGGGATACAGTAAACCTGCACTGGTGCATCTGAATCCAATACTGGTCTCCCAGGATCCGCTCGAAGCACAAACTCTGAGAAGATTCACTCTTCTTGTACTTAAGTCGGCACTGTGCCTTTTATATTCAATTCCGATGCGATTTCTGTGTTTCGTCGTCAATGTGTAGGTCCAAGGGATACAGTAAACCTGCACTGGTGCATCGGAATCCAATACTGGTCTCCCAGGAGCCGCCCAAAGCACAAACTCTGAGAAGATTCACTCTTCTTGTACTTAAGTCGGCACTGTGCCTTTTATATTCAATTCCGATGCGATTTCTGTGTTTCATCGTCAATGTGAAGGTCCAAGGGATACAGTAAACCTGCACTGGTGCATCGGAATACAATACTGGTCTCCCAGGAGCCGCCCAAAGCACAAACTCTGAGAAGATTCACTCTTCCTGTACTTAAGTCGGCACTGTGCCTTTTATATTCAATTCCGATGCGATTTCTGTGTTTCGTCGTCAATGTGGAGGTCCAAGGGATACAGTAAACCTGCACTGGTGCATCGGAATCCAATACTGGTCTCCCAGGATCCGCTCAAAGCACAAACTCTTAGGAGACTCACTCTTCTTGTACTTAAGTCGGCATTGTGCCTTTTATATTCAATTCCGATGCGATTTCTGTGTTTCATCGTCAATTTGAAGGTCCAAGGGATACAGTAAACCTGCACTGGTGCATCGGAATCCAATACTGGTCTCCCAGGAGCCGCTCAAAGCACAAACTCTAAGGAGACGCACTCTTCTTGTACTTAAGTCGGCATTGTGCCTTTTATATTCAATTCCGATGCGATTTCTGTGTTTCATCGTCAATTTGAAGGTCCAAGGGATACAGTAAACCTGCACTGGTGCATCGGAATCCAATACTGGTCTCCCAGGAGCCGCTCAAACCTCAAACTCTTAGGAGACTCACTCTTCTTGTACTTAAGTCAGCATTGTGCCTTTTATATTCAATTCCGATGCGATTTCTGTGTTTCATCGCCAATGTGAAGGTCCAAGGGATACAGTAAACCTGCACTGGTGCATCGGAATCCAATACTGGTCTTCCAGGAGCCGCCCAAAGCACAAACTCTTAGGTGACTCACTCTTCTTGTACTTAAGTGGGCACTGTGCCTTTTATATTCGATTCCGATGCGATTTCTGTGTTTCATCGTCAATGTGAAGGTCCAAGGGATACAGTAAACCTGCAATGGTGCATCGGAATCCAATACTGGTCTCCCAGGATCCCCTCAAAGCACAAACTCTGAGAAGATTCACTCTTCTTGTACTTAAGTCGGCACTGTGCCTTTTATATTCAATTCCGATGCGATTTCTGTGTTTCATCGTCAATGTGAAGGTCCAAGGGATACAGTAAACCTGCACTGGTGCATCGGAATCCAATACTGGTCTCCCAGAAGCCGCTCAAAGCACATTTTCGTAGAAGATTCACTCTTCTTGTACTTAAGTCGGCACTGTGCCTTTTATATTCAATTCCGATGCGATTTCTGTGTTTCATTGTCAATGTGAAGGTCCAAGGGATACAGTAAACCTGCACTGGTGCATCGGAATCTAATACTGGTCTCCCAGAAGCCGCTCAAAGCACAAATTCGTAGAAGATTCACTCTTCTTGTACTTAAGTCGGCACTGTGCCTTTTATATTCAATTCCGATGCGATTTCTGTGTTTCATCGTCAATGTGACGGTCCAAGGGATACAGTAAACCTGCACTGGTGCATCGGTATCCAATACTGGTCTCCCCGGATCCGCTCAAAGCACAAACTCTGAGAAGATTCACTCTTCTTGTACTTAAGTCGGCACTGTGCCTTTTATATTCAATTCCGATGCGATTTCTGTGTTTCGTCGTCAATGTGGAGGTCCAAGGGATACAGTAAACCTGCACTGGGGCATCGGAATCCAATACTGGTGTCCCAGGAGCCGCCCAAACCACAAACTCTGAGAAGATTCACTCTTCTTGTACTTAAGTCGGCATTGTGCCTTTTATATTCAATTCCGATGCGATTTCTGTGTTTCATCGTCAATGTGAAGGTCCAAGGGATACAGTAAACCTGCACTGGTGCATCGGAATACAATACTGGTCTCCCAGGAGCCGCCCAAAGCACAAACTCTGAGAAGATTCACTCTTCTTGTACTTAAGTCGGCACTGTGCCTTTTATATTCAATTCCGATGCGATTTCTGTGTTTCATCGTCAATGTGAAGGTCCAAGGGATACAGTAAACCTGCACTGGTGCATCGGAATCCAATACTGGTCTCCCAGGAGCCGCCCAAAGCACAAACTCTGAGAAGATTCACTCTTCTTGTACTTAAGTCGGCACTGTGCCTTTTACATTCAATTCCGATGCGATCTCTGTGTTTCATCGTCAATGTGAAGGTCCAAGGGATACAGTAAACCTGCACTGGTGCATCGGAATCCAATACTTGGCTCCCAGGATCCGCTCAAAGCACAAACTCTGAGAAGATTCACTCTTCTTGTACTTAAGTCGGCACTGTACCTTTTATATTCAATTCCGATGCGATTTCTGTGTTTCATCGTCAATGTGAAGGTTCAAGGGATACAGTAAACCTGCACTGGTGCATCGGAATCTAATACTGGTCTCCCAGAACCCGCTCAAATCACAAATTCGTAGAAGATTCACTCTTCTTGTACTTAAGTCGGCATTGTGCCTTTTATATTCAATTCCGATGCGATGTCTGTGTTTCATCGTCAATGTGAAGGTCCAAGGGATACAGTAAACCTGCACTGGTGCATCGGAATCCAATACTGGTCTCCCAGGAGCCGCTCAAACCACAAACTCTTAGGAGACTCACTCTTCTTGTACTTAAGTCGGCATTGTGCCTTTTATATTCAATTCCGATGCGATGTCTGTGTTTCATCGTCAATGTGAAAGTCCAAGGGATACAGTAAACCTGCACTGGTGCATCGGAATCCATTACTGGTCTCCCAGGAGCCGCTCAAAGCACAAACTCGTAGAAGATTCACTCTTCTTGTACTTAAGTCGGCTCTGTGCCTTTTATATTCAATTCCGATGCGATTTCTGTGTTTCATCATCAATGTGAAGGTCCAAGGGATACAGTAAACCAGCACTGGTGCATCGGAATCCAATACTGGCCTCCCAGGAGCCGCTCAAAGCACAAACTCATAGAAGATTAACTCTTCTTGTACTTAAGTCGGCTCTGTGCCTTTTATATTCAATTCCGATGCGATTTATGTGTTTCATCGTCAATGTGAAGGTCCAAGGGATACAGTAAACCTGCACTGGTGCATCGGAATCCAATACTGGTCTCCCAGGAGCCGCTCAAACCACAAACCCTTAGGAGACTCTCTCTTCTTGTACCTAAGTCGGCACTGTGTCTTTTAATTCAATTCCGATGCGATTTCTGTGTTTCATCGTCAAAGTGAAGGTCCAAGGGATACAGAGAGCCTGCATTGGTGCTTCGGAATCCAATACTGGTCTCCCAGGAGCCGCCCAAAGCACAAACTCTGAGAAGATTCACTCTTCTTGTACTTAAGTCGGCTCTGTGCCTTTTATATTCAATTCCGATGCGATTTCTGTGTTTCATCGTCAATGTGAAGGTCCAAGGGATATAGTAAACCTGCACTGGTGCATCGGTATCCAATACTGGTCTCCCAGGATCCGCTCAAAGCACAAACCCTTAGGAGACTCACTCTTCTTGTACTTGAGTCGGCATTGTGCCTTTTATATTCAATTCCGATGCGATTTCTGTGTTTCATCGTCAATGTGAAGGTCCAAGGGATACAGTAAACCTGCACTGGTGCATCGGTATCCAATACTGGTCTCCCAGGAGCCGCCCAAAGCACAAACACTGAGAAGATTCACTCTTCTTGTACTTAAGTCGGCATTGTGCCTTTTATATTCAATTCCGATGCGATTTCTGTGTTTCATCGTCAATGTGAAGGTCCAAGGGATACAGTAAACCTGCACTGGTGCATCTGAATCCAATACTGGTCTCCCAGGATCCGCTCGAAGCACAAACTCTGAGAAGATTCACTCTTCTTGTACTTAAGTCGGCACTGTGCCTTTTATATTCAATTCCGATGCGATTTCTGTGTTTCGTCGTCAATGTGGAGGTCCAAGGGATACAGTAAACCTGCACTGGTGCATCGGAATCCAATACTGGTCTCCCAGGAGCCGCCCAAAGCACAAACTCTGAGAAGATTCACTCTTCTTGTACTTAAGTCGGCACTGTGCCTTTTATATTCAATTCCGATGCGATTTCTGTGTTTCATCGTCAATTTGAAGGTCCAAGGGATACAGTAAACCTGCACTGGTGCATCGGAATACAATACTGGTCTCCCAGGAGCCGCCCAAAGCACAAACTCTGAGAACATTCACTCTTCCTGTACTTAAGTCGGCACTGTGCCTTTTATATTCAATTCCGATGCGATTTCTGTGTTTCATCGTCAACGTGAAGGTCCAAGGGATACAGTAAACCTGCACTGGTGCATCGGAATCCAATACTGGTATCCCAGGAGCCGCCCAAAGCACAAACTCTGAGAAGATTCACTCTTCTTATACTTAAGTCGGCACTGTGCCTTTTACATTCAATTCCGATGCGATTTCTGTGTTTCATCGTCAATGTGAAGGTCCAAGGGATACAGGAAACCTGCACTGGTGCATCGGAATCCAATACTGGTCTCCCAGGATCCGCTCAAAGCACAAACTCTGAGAAGATTCACTCTTCTTGTACTTAAGTCGGCACTGTGCCTTTTATATTCAATTCCGATGCGATTTCTGTGTTTCATTGTCAATGTGAAGGTCCAAGGGATACAGTAAACCTGCACTGGTGCATCGGAATCCAATACTGGTCTCCCAGGAGCCGCTCAAAGCACAAACTCGTAGAAGATTCACTCTTCTTGTACTTAAGTCGGCTCTGTGCCTTTTATATTCAATTCCGATGCGATTTCTGTGTTTCATCGTCAATGTGAAGGTCCAAGGGATACAGTAAACCTGCACTGGTGCATCGGAATCCAATACTGGTCTCCCAGGAGCCGCTCAAAGCACAAACTCGTAGAAGATTAACTCTTCTTGTACTTAAGTCGGCTCTGTGCCCTTTATATTCAATTCCGATGCGATTTCTGTGTTTCATCGTCAATGTGAAGGTCCAAGGGATACAGTAAACCTGCACTGGTGCATCGGAATCCAATACTGGTCTCCCAGGAGCCGCTCAAACCACAAACCCTTAGGAGACTCTCTCTTCTTGTACTTATGTCGGCACTGTGTCTTTTATATTCAATTCCGATGCGATTTCTGTGTTTCATCGTCAAAGTGAAGGTCCAAGGGATACAGAGAGCCTGCATTGGTGCATCGGAATCCAATACTGGTCTCCCAGGAGCCGCCCAAAGCACAAACTCTGAGAAGATTCACTCTTCTTGTACTTAAGTCGGCATTGTGCCTTTTATTTCAATTCCGATGCGATTTCTGTGTTTCATCGTCAATGTGAAGGTCCAAGGGATAGAGTACACCTGCACTGGTGCATCGGAATCTAATACTGGTCTCCCAGGTGCCGCTCAAAGCACAAACTCTGAGAAGATTCACTCTTCTTGTACTTAAGTCGACACTGTGCCTTTTATATTCAATTCCGATGCGATTTCTGTGTTTCATCGTCAATGTGAAGGTCCAAGGGATACAGTAAACCTGCACTGGTGCATCGGTATCCAATACTGGTCTCCCAGGATCCGCTCAAAGCACAAACTCTTAGGAGACTCACTCTTCTTGTACTTAAGTCGGCACTGTGCCTTTTATATTCAATTCCGATGCGATTTCTGTGTTTCATCGTCAATGTGAAGGTCCAAGGGATACCGTAAACCTGCACTGGTGCATCGGAATCCAATACTGGTCTCCCAGGAGCCGCCCAAAGCACAAACTCTGAGAAGATTCACTCCTCTTGTACTTAAGTCGGCACTGTGCCTTTTATATTCAATTCCGATGCGATTGTTAAGTTTCATCGTCAATGTGAAGGTCCAAGGGATACAGCAAACCTGCACTGGTGCATCGGAATCCAATACTGGTCTCCCAGGAGCCGCTCAAACCACAAACTCAGAGAAGATTCACACTTCTTGTACTTAAGTCGGCACTGTGCCTTTTATATTCAATTCCGATGCGATTTCTGTGTTTCATCTTCAATGTGAACGTCCAAGGGATACAGTAAACCTGCACTGGTGCATCGGAATCCAATACTGGTCTCCCAGGAGCCGCCCAAAGCACAAACTCTGAGAAGATTCACTCTTCTTGTACTTAAGTCGGCACTGTGCTTTTATATTCAATTCCGATGCGATTTCTGTGTTTCATCGTCAATGTGAAGGTCCAAGGGATACAGTAAGCCTGCACTGGTGCATCGGAATCCAATACTGGTCTCCCAGGAGCCGCCCAAAGCACAAACTCTGAGAAGATTCACTCTTCTTGTACTTAAGTCGGCACTGTGCCTTTTATATTCAATTCCGATGCGATTTCTGTGTTTCATCTTCAATGTGAAGGTACAAGGTATACCGTAAACCTGCACTGGTGCATCGGAATCCAATACTGGTCTCCCAGGAGCCGCCCAAAGCACAAACTCTGAGAAGATTCACTCTTCTTGTACTTAAGTCGGCACTGTGCCTTTTAAATTCAATTCCGATGCGATTTCTGTGTTTCATCGTCAATGTGAAGGTCCAAGGGATACAGTAAACCTGCACTGGTGCATCGGAATCCAATACTGGTCTCCCAGGATCCCCTCAAAGCACAAACTCTGAGAAGATTCACTCTTCTTGTACTTAAGTCGGCACTGTGCCTTTTATATTAAATTCCGATGCGATTTCTGTGTTTCATCGTCAATGTGAAGGTCCAAGGGATACAGTAAACCTGCACTGGTGCATCGGAATCTAATACTGGTCTCCCAGAAGCCGCTCAAAGCACAAATTCGTAGAAGATTCACTCTTCTTGTACTTAAGTCGGCACTGTGCCTTTTATATTCAATTCCGATGCGATTTCTGTGTTTCATTGTCAATGTGAAGGTCCAAGGGATACAGTAAACCTGCACTGGTGCATCGGAATCTAATACTGGTCTCCCAGGAGCCGCTAAAACCACAAACTCTTAGGAGACTCACTCTTCTTGTACTTAAGTCGGCACTGTGTCTTTTATATTCAATTCCGATGCGATTTCTGTGTTTCATCGTCAAAGTGAAGGTCCAAGGGATACAGAGAGCCTGCATTGGTGCATCGGAATCCAATACTGGTCTCCCAGGAGCCGCCCAAAGCACAAACTCTGAGAAGATTCACTCTTCTTGTACTTAAGTCGGCATTGTGCCTTTTATTTCAATTCCGATGCGTTTCATCGTCAATGTGAAGGTCCAAGGGATAGAGTAGACCTGCACTGGTGCATCGGAATCTAATACTGGTCTCCCAGGTGCCGCTCAAATCACAAACTCTGAGAAGATTCACTCTTCTTATACTTAAGTCGGCTCTGTGCCTTTTATATTCAATTCCGATGCGATTTCTGTGTTTCATCGTCAATGTGAAGGTCCAAGGGATACAGTAAACCTGCACTGGTGCATCGGAATCCAATACTGGTCTCCCAGGAGCCGCTCAAAGCACAAACTCGTAGAAGATTCACTCTTCTTGTACTTAAGTCGGCTCTGTGCCTTTTATATTCAATTCCGATGCGATTTCTGTGTTTCATAGTCAATATGAAGGTCCAAGGGATACAGTAAACCTGCACTGGTGCATCGGAATCCAATACTGGTCTCCCAGGATCCCCTCAAAGCACAAACTCTGAGAAGATTCACTCTTCTTGTACTTAAGTCGGCACTGTGCCTTTTATATTCAATTCCGATGCGATTTCTGTGTTTCATCGTCAATGTGAAGGTCCAAGGGATACAGTAAACCTGCACTGGTGCATCGGAATCTAATACTGGTCTCCCAGAAGCCGCTCAAAGCACAAATTCGTAGAAGATTCACTCTTCTAGTACTTAAGTCGGCACTGTGCCTTTTATATTCAATTCCGATGCGATTTCTGTGTTTCATTGTCAATGTGAAGGTCCAAGGGATACAGTAAACCTGCACTGTTGCATCGGAATCTAATACTGGTCTCCCAGGAGCCGCTCAAACCACAAACTCTTAGGAGACTCACTCTTCTTGTACTTAAGTCGGCACTGTGTCTTTTATATTCAATTCCGATGCGATTTCTGTGTTTCATCGTCAATGTGAAGGTCCAAGGGATACAGTAAACCTGCATTGGTGCATCGGAATCCAATACTGGTCTCCCAGGAGCCGCCCAAATCACAAACTCTGAGAAGATTCACTCTTCTTGTACTTAAGTCGGCTCTGTGCCTTTTATATTCAATTCCGATGCGATTTCTGTGTTTCATCGTCAATGTGAAGGTCCAAGGGATAGAGTAAACCTGCACTGGTGCATCGGAATCTAATACTGGTCTCCCAGGTGCCGCTCAAAGCACAAACTCTGAGAAGATTCACTCTTCTTGTACTTAAGTCGACACTGTGCCTTTTATATTCAATTCCGATGCGATTTCTGTGTTTCATCGTCAATGTGAAGGTCCAAGGGATACAGTAAACCTGCACTGGTGCATCGGTATCCAATACTGGTCTCCCAGGATCCGCTCAAAGCACAAACTCTTAGGAGACTCACTCTTCTTGTACTTAAGTCGGCACTGTGCCTTTTATATTCAATTCCGATGCGATTTCTGTGTTTCATCGTCAATGTGAAGGTCCAAGGGATACCGTAAACCTGCACTGGTGCATCGGAATCCAATACTGGTCTCCCAGGAGCCGCCCAAAGCACAAACTCTGAGAAGATTCACTCCTCTTGTACTTAAGTCGGCACTGTGCCTTTTATATTCAATTCCGATGCGATTTCTGTGTTTCATCGTCAATGTGAAGGTCCAAGGGATACAGCAAACCTGCACTGGTGCATCGGAATCCAATACTGGTCTCCCAGGAGCCGCTCAAACCACAAACTCAGAGAAGATTCACCCTTCTTGTACTTAAGTCGGCACTGTGCCTTTTATATTCAATTCCGATGCGATTTCTGTGTTTCATCGTCAATGTGAAGGTCCAAGGGATACAGTAAACCTGCACTGGTGCATCGGAATCCAATACTGGTCTCCCAGGAGCCGCCCAAAGCACAAACTCTGAGAAGATTCACTCTTCTTGTACTTAAGTCGGCACTGTGCCTTTTATATTCAATTCCGATGCGATTTCTGTGTTTCATCGTCAATGTGAAGGTCCAAGGGATACAGTAAGCCTGCACTGGTGCATCGGAATCCAATACTGGTCTCCCAGGAGCCGCCCAAAGCACAAACTCTGAGAAGATTCACTCTTCTTGTACTTAAGTCGACACTGTGCCTTTTATATTCAATTCCGATGCGATTTCTGTGTTTCATCGTCAATGTGAAGGTCCAAGGGATACAGTAAACCTGCACTGGTGCATCGGTATCCAATACTGGTCTCCCAGGATCCGCTCAAAGCACAAACTCTTAGGAGACTCACTCTTCTTGTACTTAAGTCGGCACTGTGCCTTTTATATTCAATTCCGATGCGATTTCTGTGTTTCATCGTCAATGTGAAGGTCCAAGGGATACCGTAAACCTGCACTGGTGCATCGGAATCCAATACTGGTCTCCCAGGAGCCGCCCAAAGCACAAACTCTGAGAAGATTCACTCCTCTTGTACTTAAGTCGGCACTGTGCCTTTTATATTCAATTCCGATGCGATTTCTGTGTTTCATCGTCAATGTGAAGGTCCAAGGGATACAGCAAACCTGCACTGGTGCATCGGAATCCAATACTGGTCTCCCAGGAGCCGCTCAAACCACAAACTCAGAGAAGATTCACCCTTCTTGTACTTAAGTCGGCACTGTGCCTTTTATATTCAATTCCGATGCGATTTCTGTGTTTCATCGTCAATGTGAAGGTCCAAGGGATACAGTAAACCTGCACTGGTGCATCGGAATCCAATACTGGTCTCCCAGGAGCCGCCCAAAGCACAAACTCTGAGAAGATTCACTCTTCTTGTACTTAAGTCGGCACTGTGCCTTTTATATTCAATTCCGATGCGATTTCTGTGTTTCATCGTCAATGTGAAGGTCCAAGGGATACAGTAAGCCTGCACTGGTGCATCGGAATCCAATACTGGTCTCCCAGGAGCCGCCCAAAGCACAAACTCTGAGAAGATTCACTCTTCTTGTACTTAAGTCGACACTGTGCCTTTTATATTCAATTCCGATGCGATTTCAGTGTTTCATCGTCAATGTGAAGGTCCAAGGGATACAGTAAACCTGCACTGGTGCATCGGTATCCAATACTGGTCTCCCAGGATCCGCTCAAAGCACAAACTCTTAGGAGACTCACTCTTCTTGTACTTAAGTCGGCACTGTGCCTTTTATATTCAATTCCGATGCGATTTCTGTGTTTCATCGTCAATGTGAAGGTCCAAGGGATACCGTAAACCTGCACTGGTGCATCGGAATCCAATACTGGTCTCCCAGGAGCCGCCCAAAGCACAAACTCTGAGAAGATTCACTCCTCTTGTACTTAAGTCGGCACTGTGCCTTTTATATTCAATTCCGATGCGATTTCTGTGTTTCATCGTCAATGTGAAGGTCCAAGGGATACAGCAAACCTGCACTGGTGCATCGGAATCCAATACTGGTCTCCCAGGAGCCGCTCAAACCACAAACTCAGAGAAGATTCACCCTTCTTGTACTTAAGTCGGCACTGTGCCTTTTATATTCAATTCCGATGCGATTTCTGTGTTTCATCGTCAATGTGAAGGTCCAAGGGATACAGTAAACCTGCACTGGTGCATCGGAATCCAATACTGGTGTCCCAGGAGCCGCCCAAAGCACAAACTCTGAGAAGATTCACTCTTCTTGTACTTAAGTCGGCACTGTGCATTTTATATTCAATTCCGATGCGATTTCTGTGTTTCATCGTCAATGTGAAGGTCCAAGGGATACAGTAAGCCTGCACTGGTGCATCGGAATCCAATACTGGTCTCCCAGGAGCCGCCCAAAGCACAAACTCTGAGAAGATTCACTCTTCTTGTACTTAAGTCGGCACTGTGCCTTTTATATTCAATTCCGATGCGATTTCTGTGTTTCATGGTCAATGTGAAGGTACAAGGTATACAGTAAACCTGCACTGGTGCATCGGAATCCAATACTGGTCTCCCAGGAGCCGCCCAAAGCACAAACTCTGAGAAGATTCACTCTTCTTGTACTTAAGTCGGCACTGTGCCTTTTAAATTCAATTCCGATGCGATTTCTGTGTTTCATCTTCAATGTGAAGGTCCAAGGGATACAGTAAACCTGCACTGGTGCATCGGAATCCAATACTGGTCTCCCAGGATCCCCTCAAAGCACAAACTCTGAGAAGATTCACTCTTCTTGTACTTAAGTCGGCACTGTGCCTTTTATATTCAATTCCGATGCGATTTCTGTGTTTCATCGTCAATGTGAAGGTCCAAGGGATACAGTAAACCTGCACTGGTGCATCGGAATCTAATACTGGTCTCCCAGAAGCCGCTCAAAGCACAAATTCGTAGAAGATTCACTCTTCTTGTACTTAAGTCGGCACTGTGCCTTTTATATTCAATTCCGATGCGATTTCTGTGTTTCATTGTCAATGTGAAGGTCCAAGGGATACAGTAAACCTGCACTGGTGCATCGGAATCTAATACTGGTCTCCCAGGAGCCGCTCAAACCACAAACTCTTAGGAGACTCACTCTTCTTGTACTTAAGTCGGCATTGTGCCTTTTATATTCAATTCCGATGCGATGTCTGTGTTTCATCGTCAATGTGAAGGTCCAAGGGATACAGTAAACCTGCACTGGTGCAACGGAATCCAATACTGGTCTCCCAGGAGCCGCTCAAAGCACAAACTCGTAGAAGATTCACTCTTCTTGTACTTAAGTCGGCTCTGTGCCTTTTATATTCAATTCCGATGCGATTTCTGTGTTTCATCGTCAATGTGAAGGTCCAAGGGATACAGTAAACCTGCACTGGTGCATCGGAATCCAATACTGGTCTCCCAGGAGCCGCTCAAAGCACAAACTCGTAGAAGATTCACTCTTCTTGTACTTAAGTCGGCTCTGTGCCTTTTATATTCAATTCCGATGCGATTTCTGTGTTTCATCGTCAATGTGAAGGTCCAAGGGATACAGTAAACCTGCACTGGTGCATCGGAATCCAATACTGGTCTCCCAGGAGCCGCTCAAACCACAAACTCTTAGGAGACTCTCTCTTCTTGTACTTAAGTCGGCACTGTGTCTTTTATATTCAATTCCGATGCGATTTCTGTGTTTCATCGTCAAAGTGAAGGTCCAAGGGATACAGTAAACCTGCACTGGTGCATCGGAATGTAATACTGGTCTCCCAGGTGCCGCTCAAAGCACAAACTCTAAGAAGATTCACTCTTCTTATACTTAAGTCGGCACTGTGCCTTTTATATTCAATTCCGATGCGATTTCTGTGTCTCATCGTCAATGTGAAGGTCCAAGGGATACAGTAAGCCTGCACTGGTGCATCGGTATCCAATACTGGTCTCCCAGGAGCCGCTCAAAGCACAAACTCTTGGGAGACTCACTCTTCTTGTACTTAAGTCGGCACTGTGCCTTTTATATTCAATTCCGATGCGATTTCTGTGTTTCATCGTCAATGTGAAGGTTCAAGGGATACAGTAAACCTGCACTGGTGCATCGGAATGTAATACTGGTCTCCCAGGTGCCGCTCAAAGCACAAACTCTAAGAAGATTCACTCTTCTTATACTTAAGTCGGCACTGTGCCTTTTATATTCAAATCCGATGCGATTTCTGTGTCTCATCGTCAATGTGAAGGTCCAAGGGATACAGTAAGCCTGCACTGGTGCATCGGTATCCAATACTGGTCTCCCAGGAGCCGCTCAAAGCACAAACTCTTCGGAGACTCACTCTTCTTGTACTTAAGTCGGCACTGTGCCTTTTATATTCAATTCCGATGCGATTTCTGTGTTTCATCGTCAATGTGAAGGTCCAAGGGATACAGTAAACCTGCACTGGTGCATCGGAATCCAATACTGGTCTCCCAGGAGCCGCCCAAAGCACAAACTCTGAGAAGATTCACTCTTCTTGTACTTAAGTCGGCACTGTGCCTTTTATATTCAATTCCGGTGCGATTTCTGTGTTTCATCGTCAATGTGAAGGTCCAAGGGAAACAGTAAACCTGCACTGGTGCATCGGAATCCAATACTGGTTTCCCAGGAGCCGCCCAAAGCACAAACTCTGAGAAGATTCACTCTTCTTGTACTTAAGTCGGCACTGTGCCTTTTATATTCAATTCCGATGCGATTTCTGTGTTTCATCGTCAATGTGAAGGTCCAAGGGATACAGTAAACCTGCACTGGTGCATCGGAATCCAATACTGGTCTCCCAGGAGCCGCCCAAAGCACAAACTCTGAGAAGATTCACTCTTCTTGTACTTAAGTCGGCACTGTGCCTTTTAAATTCAATTCCGATGCGATTTCTGTGTTTCATCGTCAATGTGAAGGTCCAAGGGATACAGTAAACCTGCACTGGTGCATCGGAATCCAATACTGGTCTCCCAGGAGCCGCTCAAACCACAAACTCTGAGAAGATTCACTCTTCTTGTACTTAAGTCGGCACTGTGCCTTTATATTCAATTCCGATGCGATTTCTGTGTTTCATCGTCAATGTGAAGGTCCAAGGGATACAGTAAACCTGCACTGGTGCATCGGAATCCAATACTGGTCTCCCAGGAGCCGCCCAAAGCACAAACTCTGAGAAGATTCACTCTTCTTGTACTTAAATAGGCACTATGCCTTTTATATTCAATTCCGATGCGATTTCTGTGTTTCATCGTCAATGTGAAGGTCCAAGGGATACAGTAAGCCTGCACTGGTGCATCGGAATCCAATACTGGTTTCCCAGGAGCCGCCCAAAGCACAAACTCTGAGAAGATTCACTCTTCTTGTACTTAAGTTGGCACTGTGCCTTTTATATTCAATTCCGATGCGATTTCTGTGTTTCATTGTCAATGTGAAGGTCCAAGGGATACAGTAAACCTGCACCGGTGCATCGGAATCCAATACTGGTCTCCCAGGAGCCGCTCAAAGCACAAACTCGTAGAAGATTCACTCTTCTTGTACTTAAGTCGGCTCTGTGCCTTTTGTATTCATTTCCGATGCGATTTCTGTGTTTCATCGTCAATGTGAAGGTCCAAGGGATACAGTAAACCTGCACTGGTGCATCGGAATCCAATACTGGTCTCCCAGGAGCCGCTCAAACCACAAACTCTTAGGAGACTCTCTCTTCTTGTACTGAAGTCGGCACTGTGTCTTTTATATTCAATTCCGATGCGATTTCTGTGTTTCATCGTCAAAGTGAAGGTCCAAGGGATACAGAGAGCCTGCATTGGTGCATCTGAATCTAATACTGGTCACCCAGGAGCCGCCCAAAGCACAAACTCTGAGAAGATTCACTCTTCTTGTACTTAAGTCGGCTCTGTGCCTTTTATATTCAATTCCGATGCGATTTCTGTGTTTCATCGTCAATGTGAAGGTCCAAGGGATACAGTAAACCTGCACTGGTGCATCGGTATCCAATACTGGTCTCCCAGGATCCGCTCAAAGCACAAACTCTTAGGAGACTCACTCTTCTTGTACTTAAGTCGGCATTGTGCCTTTGATATTCAATTCCGATGCGATTTCTGTGTTTCATCGTCAATGTGAAGGTCCAAGGGATACAGTAAACCTGCACTGGTGCATCGGAATCCAATACTGGTCTCCCAGGAGCCGCCCAAAGCACAAACTCTGAGAAGATTCACTCTTCTTGTACTTAAGTCGGCACTGTGCCTTTTGTATTCAATTCCGATGCGATTTCTGTGTTTCATCGTCAATGTGAAGGTCCAAGGGATACAGTAAACCTGCACTGGTGCATCGGAATCCAATACTGGTCTCCCAGGAGCCGCCCAAAGCACAAACTCTGAGAAGATTCACTCTTCTTGTACTTAAGTCGGCACTGTGCCTTTTAAATTCAATTCCGATGCGATTTCTGTGTTTCATCGTCAATGTGAAGGTCCAAGGGATACAGTAAACCTGCACTGGTGCATCGGAATCCAATACTGGTCTCCCAGGATCCGCTCAAAGCACAAACTCTGAGAAGATTCACTCTTCTTGTACTTAAGTCGGCACTGTGCCTTTTATATTCAATTCCGATGCGATTTCTGTGTTTCATCGTCAATGTGAAGGTCCAAGGGATACAGTAAACCTGCACTGGTGCATCGGAATCTAATACTGGTCTCCCAGAAGCCGCTCAAAGCACAAATTCGTAGAAGATTCACTCTTCTTGTACTTAAGTCGGCACTGTGCCTTTTATATTCAATTCCGATGCGATTTCTGTGTTTCATCGTCAATGTGAAGGTCCAAGGGATACAGTAAACCTGCACTGGTGCATCGGAATCCAATACTGGTCTCCCAGGAGCCGCTCAAAGCACAAACTCGTAGAAGATTCACTCTTCTTGTACTTAAGTCGGCTCTGTGCCTTTTATATTCAATTCCGATGCGATTTCTGTGTTTCATCGTCAATGTGAAGGTCCAAGGGATACAGTAAACCTGCACTGGTGCATCGGAATCCAATACTGGTCTCCCAGGAGCCGCTCAAACCACAAACTCTTAGGAGACTCTCTCTTCTTGTACTGAAGTCGGCACTGTGTCTTTTATATTCAATTCCGATGCGATTTCTGTGTTACATCGTCAATGTGAATGTCCAAGGGATACAGTAAACCTGCACTGGTGCATCGGTATCCAATACTGGTCTCCCAGGATCCGCTCAAACCACAAACTCTTAGGAGACTCACTCTTCTTGTACTTTAGTCGGCATTGTATGTTTGAAATTCAATTCCGATGCGATTTCTGTGTTTCATCGTCAATGTGAAGGTCCAACGAATTCAGTAAACCTGCACTGGTGCATCGGAATCCAATACTGGTCTCCCAGGAGCCGCCCAAAGCACAAACTCTGAGAAGATTCACTCTTCTTGTACTTAAATCGGCACTGTGCCTTTTATATTCAATTCCGATGCGATTTCTGTGTTTCATCGTCAATGTGAAGGTCCAAGGGATACAGTAAGCCTGCACTGGTGCATCGGAATCCAATACTGGTCTCCCAGGAGCCGGCCAAAGCACAAACTCTGAGAAGATTCACTCTTCTTGTACTTAAGTCGGCACTGTGCCTTTTATATTCAATTCCGATGCGATTTCTGTGTTTCATCGTCAATGTGAAGGTCCAAGGGATACAGTAAACCTGCACTGGTGCATCGGTATCCAATACTGGTCTCCCAGGAGCCGCTCAAACCAAAAACTCTTAGGAGACTCTCTCTTCTTGTACTTAAGTCGGCACTGTGTCTTTTATATTCAATTCCGATGCGATTTCTGTGTTTCATCGTCAAAGTGAAGGTCCAAGGGATACAGAGAGCCTGCATTGGTGCATCGGAATCCAATACTGGTCACCCAGGAGCCGCCCAAAGCACAATCTCTGAGAAGAATCACTCTTCTTGTACTTAAGTCGGCTCTGTGCCTTTTATATTCAATTCCGATGCGATTTCTGTGTTTCATCGTCAATGTGAAGGTCCAAGGGATACAGTAAACCTGCACTGGTGCATCGGTATCCAATACTGGTCTCCCAGGATCCGCTCAAAGCACAAACTCTTAGGGGACTCACTCTTCTTGTACTTAAGTCGGCATTGTGCCTTTTATATTCAATTCCGATGCGATTTCTGTGTTTCATCGTCAATGTGAAGGTCCAAGGGATAGAGTAAACCTGCACTGGTGCATCGGAATGTAATACTGGTCTCCCAGGTGCCGCTCAAAGCACAAACTCTAAGAAGATTCACTCTTCTTATACTTAAGTCGGCACTGTGCCTTTTATATTCAATTCCGATGCGATTTCTGTGTCTCATCGTCAATGTGAAGGTCCAAGGCATACAGTAAACCTTCACTGGAGCATCGGTATCCAATACTGGTCTCCCAGGAGCCGCTCAAAGCACAAACTCTTAGGAGACTCACTCTTCTTGTACTTAAGTCGGCACTGTGCCTTTTATATTCAATTCCGATGCGATTTCTGTGTTTCATCGTCAATGTGAAGGTCCAAGGGATACAGTAAACCTGCACTGGTGCATCGGAATCCAATACTGGTCTCCCAGGAGCCGCCCAAAGCACAAACTCTGAGAAGATTCACTCTTCTTGTACTTAAGTCGGCACTGTGCCTTTTATATTCAATTCCGATGCGATTTCTGTGTTTCATCGTCAATGTGAAGGTCCAAGGGATACAGTAAACCTGCACTGGTGCATCGGAATCCAATACTGGTCTCCCAGGAGCCGCCCAAAGCACAAACTCTGAGAAGATTCACTCTTCTTGTACTTAAGTCGGCACTGTGCCTTTTAAATTCAATTCCGATGCGATTTCTGTGTTTCATCGTCAATGTGAAGGTCCAAGGGATACAGTAAACCTGCACTGGTGCATCGGAATCCAATACTGGTCTCCCAGGAGCCGCTCAAACCACAAACTCTGAGAAGATTCACTCTTCTTGTACTTAAGTCGGCACTGTGCCTTTATATTCAATTCCGATGCGATTTCTGTGTTTCATCGTCAATGTGAAGGTCCAAGGGATACAGTAAACCTGCACTGGTGCATCGGAATCCAATACTGGTCTCCCAGGAGCCGCCCAAAGCACAAACTCTGAGAAGATTCACTCTTCTTGTACTTAAATAGGCACTATGCCTTTTATATTCAATTCCGATGCGATTTCTGTGTTTCATCGTCAATGTGAAGGTCCAAGGGATACAGTAAGCCTGCACTGGTGCATCGGAATCCAATACTGGTTTCCCAGGAGCCGCCCAAAGCACAAACTCTGAGAAGATTCACTCTTCTTGTACTTAAGTCGGCACTGTGCCTTTTATATTCAATTCCGATGCGATTTCTGTGTTTCATTGTCAATGTGAAGGTCCAAGGGATACAGTAAACCTGCACTGGTGCATCGGAATCCAATACTGGTCTCCCAGGAGCCGCTCAAAGCACAAACTCGTAGAAGATTCACTCTTCTTGTACTTAAGTCGGCTCTGTGCCTTTTATATTCAATTCCGATGCGATTTCTGTGCTTCATCGTCAATGTGAAGGTCCAAGGGATACAGTAAACCTGCACTGGTGCATCGGAATCCAATACTGGTCTCCCAGGAGCCGCTCAAACCACAAACTCTTAGGAGACTCTCTCTTCTTGTACTGAAGTCGGCACTGTGTCTTTTATATTCAATTCCGATGTGATTTCTGTGTTTCATCGTCAAAGTGAAGGTCCAAGGGATACAGAGAGCCTGCATTGGTGCATCTGAATCCAATACTGGTCACCCAGGAGCCGCCCAAAGCACAAACTCTGAGAAGATTCACTCTTCTTGTACTTAAGTCGGCTCTGTGCCTTTTATATTCAATTCCGATGTGATTTCTGTGTTTCATCGTCAATGTGAAGGTCCAAGGGATACAGTAAACCTGCACAGGTGCATCGGAATCCAATACTGGTCTCCCAGGATCCGCTCAAAGCACAAACTCTTAGGAGACTCACTCTTCTTGTACTTAAGTCGGCATTGTGCCTTTGATATTCAATTCCGATGCGATTTCTGTGTTTCATCGTCAATGTGAAGGTCCAAGGGATACAGTAAACCTGCACTGGTGCATCGGAATCCAATACTGGTCTCCCAGGAGCCGCCCAAAGCACAAACTCTGAGAAGATTCACTCTTCTTGTACTTAAGTCGGCACTGTGCCTTTTATATTCAATTCCGATGCGATTTCTGTGTTTCATCGTCAATGTGAAGGTCCAAGGGATACAGTAAACCTGCACTGGTGCATCGGAATCCAATACTGGTCTCCCAGGAGCCGCCCAAAGCACAAACTCTGAGAAGATTCACTCTTCTTGTACTTAAGTCGGCACTGTGCCTTTTAAATTCAATTCCGATGCGATTTCTGTGTTTCATCGTCAATGTGAAGGTCCAAGGGATACAGTAAACCTGCACTGGTGCATCGGAATCCAATACTGGTCTCCCAGGATCCGCTCAAAGCACAAACTCTGAGAAGATTCACTCTTCTGCTACTTAAGTCGGCACTGTGCCTTTTATATTCAATTCCGATGCGATTTCTGTGTTTCATCGTCAATGTGAAGGTCCAAGGGATACAGTAAACCTGCACTGGTGCATCGGAATCTAATACTGGTCTCCCAGAAGCCGCTCAAAGCACAAATTCGTAGAAGATTCACTCTTCTTGTACTTAAGTCGGCACTGTGCCTTTTATATTCAATTCCGATGCGATTTCTGTGTTTCATCGTCAATGTGAAGGTCCAAGGGATACAGTAAACCTGCACTGGTGCATCGGAATCCAATACTGGTCTCCCAGGAGCCGCTCAAAGCACAAACTCGTAGAAGATTCACTCTTCTTGTACTTAAGTCGGCTCTGTGCCTTTTATATTCAATTCCGATGCGATTTCTGTGTTTCATCGTCAATGTGAAGGTCCAAGGGATACAGTAAACCTGCACTGGTGCATCGGAATCCAATACTGGTCTCCCAGGAGCCGCTCAAACCACAAACTCTTAGGAGACACTCTCTTCTTGTACTGAAGTCGGCACTGTGTCTTTTATATTCAATTCCGATGCGATTTCTGTGTTTCATCGTCAAAGTGAAGGTCGAAGGGATACAGAGAGCCTGCATTGGTGCATCTGAATCCAATACTGGTCACCCAGGAGCCGCCCAAAGCACAAACTCTGAGAAGATTCACTCTTCTTGTACTTAAGTCGGCTCTGTGCCTTTTATATTCAATTCCGATGCGATTTCTGTGTTTCATCGTCAATGTGAAGGTCCAAGGGATACAGTAAACCTGCACTGGTGCATCGGTATCCAATACTGGTCTCCCAGGATCCGCTCAAAGCACAAACTCTTAGGAGACTCACTCTTCTTGAACTTAAGTCGGCATTGTATGTTTGAAATTCAATTCCGATGCGATTTCTGTGTTTCATCGTCAATGTGAAGGTCCAGCGGATACAGTAAACCTGCACTGGTGCATCGGAATCCAATACTGGTCTCCCAGGAGCCGCTCAAACCACAAACTCTGAGAAGATTCACTCTTCTTGTACTTAAGTCGGCACTGTGCCTTTTATATTCAATTCCGATGCGATTTCTGTGTTTCATCGTCAATGTGAAGGTCCAAGGGATACAGTAAACCAGCACTGGTGCATCGGAATCCAATACTGGTCTCCCAGGAGCCGCCCAAAGCACAAACTCTGAGAAGATTCACTCTTCTTGTACTTAAATCGGCACTGAGCCTTTTATATTCAATTCCGATGCGATTTCTGTGTTTCATCGTCAATGTGAAGGTCCATGGGATACAGTAAGCATGCACTGGTGCATCGGAATCCAATACTGGTCTCCCAGGAGCCGGCCAAAGCACAAACTCTGAGAAGATTCACTCTTCTTGTACTTAAGTCGGCACTGTGCCTTTTATATTCAATTCCGATGCGATTTCTGTGTTTCATCGTCAATGTGAAGGTCCAAGGGATACAGTAAACCTGCACTGGTGCATCGGAATCCAATACTGGTCTCCCAGGAGCCGCCCAAAACACAAACTCTGAGAAGAATCACTCTTCTTGTACTTAAGTCGGCACTGTGCCTTTAAATTCATTTCCGATGCGATTTCTGTGTCTCATCGTCAATGTGAAGGTCCAAGGGATACAGCAAACCTGCACTGGTGCATCGGAATCCAATACTGGTCTCCCAGGAGCCGCCCAAAGCACAAACTCTGAGAAGAATCACTCTTCTTGTACTTAAGTCAGCACTGTGCCTTTTAAATTCAATTCCGATGCGATTTCTGTGTTTCATCGTCAATGTGAAGGTCCAAGGGATACAGCAAACCTGCACTGGTGCATCGGAATCCAATACTGGTCTCCCAGGAGCCGCTCAAACCACAAATTCTTAGGAGACTCACTCTTCTTGTACTTAAGTCGGCATTGTGCCTTTTATATTCAATTCCGATGCGATGTCTGTGTTTCATCGTCAATGTGAAGGTCCAAGGGATACAGTAAACCTGCACTGGTGCATCGGAATCCAATACTGGTCTCC
This sequence comes from Schistocerca nitens, assembly GCF_023898315.1. NCBI lineage: Eukaryota > Metazoa > Arthropoda > Insecta > Orthoptera > Acrididae > Schistocerca > Schistocerca nitens. The sequence continues at coordinate 186,039,751 of NC_064625.1, forward strand.
CAGGAGCCCCTCAAAGCACAAACTCGTAGAAGATTCACTCTTCTTGTACTTAAGTCGGCTCTGTGCCTTTTATATTCAATTCCGATGCGATTTCTGTGTTTCATCGTCAATGTGAAGGTCCAAGGGATACAGTAAACCTGCACTGGTGCATCGGAATCCAATACTGGTTTCCCAGGAGCCGCTCAAAGCACAAGCTCGTAGAAGATTCACTCTTCTTGTACTTAAGTCGGCTCTGTGCATTTTATATTCAATTCCGATGCGATTTCTGTGTTTCATCGTCAATGTGAAGGTCCAAGGGATACCGTAAACCTGCACTGGTGCATCGGAATCCAATACTGGTCTCCCAGGAGCGGCTCAAACCACAAACTCTTAGGAGACTCTCTCTTCTTGTACTTAAGTCGGCACTGTGTCTTTTATATGCAATTCCGATGCGATTTCTGTGTTTCATCGGCAAAGTGAAGGTCCAAGGGATACAGAGAGCCTGCATTGGTGCATCGGAATCCAATACTGGTCACCCAGGAGCCGCCCAAAGCACAAACTCTGAGAAGATTCACTCTTCTTGTACTTAAGTCGGCTCTGTGCCTTTTATATTCAATTCCGATGCGATTTCTGTGTTTCATCGTCAATGTTAAGGTCCAAGGGATACAGTAAACCTGCACTGGTGCATCGGTATCCAATACTGGTCTCCCAGGTTCCGCTCAAAGCACAGACTCTTAGGAGACTCACTCTTCTTGTACTTAAGTCGGCATTGTGCCTTTGATATTCAATTCCGATGCGATTTCTGTGTTTCATCGTCAATGTGAAGGTCCAAGGGATAGAGTAAACCTGCACTGGTGCATCGGAATCTAATACTGGTCTCCCAGGTGCCGCTCAAAGCACAAACTCTAAGAAGATTCACTCTTCTTATACTTAAGTCGGCACTGTGCCTTTTATATTCAATTCCAATGCGATTTCTGTGTCTCATCGTCAATGTGAAGGTCCAAGGGATACAGTAAACCTGCACTGGTGCATCGGTATACAATACTGGTGTCCCAGGATCCGCTCAAAGCACAAACTCTTAGGAGACTCACTCTTCTTGTACTTAAGTCGGCACTGTGCCTTTTATATTCAATTGCGATGCGATTTCTGTGTTTCATCGTCAATGTGAAGGTCCAAGGGATACAGTAAACACGCACTGGTGCATCGGAATCCAATACTGGTCTCCCAGGAGCCGCCCAAAGCACAAACTCTGAGAAGATTCACTCTTCTTGTACTTAAGTCGGCACTGTGCCTTTTATATTCAATTCCGATGCGATTTCTGTGTTTCATCGTCAATGTGAAGGTCCAAGGGATACAGTAAACCTGCACTGGTGCATCGGAATCTAAAACTGGTCTCCCAGAAGCCGCTCAAAGCACAAATTCGTAGAAGATTCACTCTTCTTGTACTTAAGTCGGCACTGTGCCTTTTATATTCAATTCCGATTCGATTTCTGTGTTTCATTGTCAATGTGAAGGTCCAAGGGATACAGTAAACCTGCACTGGTGCATCGGAATGTAATACTGGTCTCCCAGGAGCCGCTCAAACCACAAACTCTTAGGAGACTCACTCTTCTTGTACTTAAGTCGGCACTGTGCCTTTTACATTCAATTCCGATGCGATTTCTGTGTTTCATCGTCAATGTGAAAGTCCAAGGGATACAGCAAACCTGCACTGGTGCATCGGAATCCAATACTGGTCTCCCAGGATCCGCTCAAAGCACAAACTCTGAGAAGATTCACTCTTCTTGTACTTAAGTCGGCTCTGTGCCTTTTATATTCAATTCCGATGCGATTTCTGTGTTTCATCGTCAATGTGAAGGTCCCAGGGATACAGTAAACCTGCACTGGTGCATCGGAATCCAATACTGGTTTCCCAGGAGCCGCTCAAAGCACAAACTCGTAGAAGATTCACTCTTCTTGTACTTAAGTCGGCTCTGTGCCTTTTATATTCAATTCCGATGCGATTTCTGTGTTTCATCGTCAATGTGAAGGACCAAGGGATACCGTAAACCTGCACTGGTGCATCGGAATCCAATACTGGTCTCCCAGGAGCCGCTCAAACCACAAACTCTTAGGAGACTCTCTCTTCTTGTACTTAAGTCGGCACTGTGTCTTTTATATTCAATTCCGATGCGATTTCTGTATTTCATCGTCAAAGTGAAGGTCCAAGGGATACAGAGAGCCTGCATTGGTGCATCGGAATCCAATACTGGTCACCCAGGAGCCGCCCAAAGCACAAACTCTGAGAAGATTCACTCTTCTTGTACTTAAGTCTGCGCTGTGCCTTTTATATTCAATTCCGATGCGATTTCTGTGTTTCATCGTCAATGTGAAGGTCCAAGGGATACAGTACACCTGCACTGGTGCATCTGTATCCAATACTGGTCTCCCAGGATCCGCTCAAAGCACAAACTCTTAGGAGACTCACTCTTCTTGTACTTAAGTCGGCATTGTGCATTTTATATTCAATTCCGATGCGATTTCTGTGTTTCATCGTCAATGTGAAGGTCCAGGGGATAGAGTAAACCTGCACTGGTGCATCGGAATCTAATACTGGTCTCCCAGGTGCCGCTCAATGCACAAACTCTAAGAAGATTCACTCTTCTTATACTTAAGTCGGCACTGTGCCTTTTATATTCAATTCCGATGCGATTTCTCTGTCTCATCGTCAATGTGAAGGTCCAAGGGATACAGTAAACCTGCACTGGTGCATCGGTATCCAATACTGGTGTCCCAGGATTCGCTCAAAGCACAAACTCTTAGGAGACTCACTCTTCTTGTACTTAAGTCGGCACTGTGCCTTTTATATTCAATTCCGATGCGATTTCTGTGTTTCATCGTCAATGTGAAGGTCCAAGGGATACAGTAAACCTGCACTGGTGCATCGGAATCTAATACTGGTCTCCCAGGTGCCGCTCAATGCACAAACTCTAAGAAGATTCACTCTTCTTATACTTAAGTCGGCACTGTGCCTTTTATATTCAATTCCGATGCGATTTCTGTGTCTCATCGTCAATGTGAAGGTCCAAGGGATACAGTAATCCTGCACTGGTGCATCGTAATCCAATACTGGTCTCCCAGGAGCCGCCCAAAGCACAAACTCTGAGAAGATTCACTCTTCTTGTACTTAAGTCGGCACTGTGCCTTTTATATTCAATTCCGATGCGATTTCTGTGTCTCATCGTCAATGTGAAGGTCCAAGGGATACAGTAAACCTGCAATGGTGCATCGGTATCCAATACTGGTGTCCCAGGATCCGCTCAAAGCACAAACTCTTAGGAGACTCACTCTTCTTGTACTTAAGTCGGTATTGTGCCTTTTATATTCAATTCCGATGCGATTTCTGTGTTTCATCGTCAATGTGAAGGTCCAAGGGATAGAGTAAACCTGCACTGGTGCATCGGAATCTAATACTGGTCTCCCAGGTGCCGCTCAATGCACAAACTCTAAGAAGATTCACTCTTCTTATACTTAAGTCGGCACTGTGCCTTTTATATTCAATTCCGATGCGATTTCTGTGTCTCATCGTCAATGTCAAGGTCCAAGGGATACAGTAAACCTGCACTGGTGCATCGGTATCCAATACTGGTGTCCCAGGATCCGCTCAAAGCACAAACTCTTAGGAGACTCACTCTTCTTGTACTTAAGTCGGCATTGTGCCTTTTATATTCAATTCCGATGCGATTTCTGTGTTTCATCGTCAATGTGAAGGTCCAAGGGATAGAGTAAACCTGCACTGGTGCATCGGAATCTAATACTGGTCTCCCAGGTGCCGCTCAATGCACAAACTCTAAGAAGATTCACTCTTCTTATACTTAAGTCGGCACTGTGCCTTTTATATTCAATTCCGATGCGATTTCTGTGTCTCATCGTCAATGTGACGGTCCAAGGGATACAGTAATCCTGCACTGGTGCATCGTAATCCAATACTGGTCTCCCAGGAGCCGCCCAAAGCACAAACTCTGAGAAGATTCACTCTTCTTGTACTTAAGTCGGCACTGTGCCTTTTATATTCAATTCCGATGCGATTTCTGTGTTTCATCGTCAATGTGAAGGTCCAAGGGATACAGTAAACCTGCACTGGTGCATCGGAATCTAAAACTGGTCTCCCAGAAGCCGCTCAAAGCACAAATTCGTAGAAGATTCACTCTTCTTGTACTTAAGTCGGCACTGTGCCTTTTATATTCAATTCCGATGCGATTCCTGTGTTTCATTGTCAATGTGAAGGTCCAAGGGATACAGTAAACCTGCACTGGTGCATCGGAATGTAATACTGGTCTCCCAGGAGCCGCTCAAACCACAAACTCTTAGGAGACTCACTCTTCTTGTACTTAAGTCGGTATTGTGCCTTTTATATTCAATTCCGATGCGATGTCTGTGTTTCATCCTCATTGTGAAGGTCCAAGGGATACAGTAAACCTGCACTGGTGCATCGGAATCCAATACTGGTCTCCCAGGAGCTGCTCAAAGCACAAACTCGTAGAAGATTCACTCTTCTTGTACTTACGTCGGCTCTGTGCCTTTTATATTCAATTCCGATGCGATTTCTGTGTTTCATCGTCAATGTGAAGGTCCAAGGGATACAGTAAACCTGCACTGGTGCATCGGAATCCAATACTGGTTTCCCAGGAGCCGCTCAAATCACAAACTCGTAGAAGATTCACTCTTCTTGTACTTAAGTCGGCTCTGTGCCTTTTATATTCAATTCCGATGCGATTTCTGTGTTTCATCGTCAATGTGAAGGTCCAAGGGATACCGTAAACCTGCACTGGTGCATCGGAATCCAATACTGGTCTCCCAGGAGCCGCTCAAACCACAAACTCTTAGGAGACTCTCTCTTCTTGTACTTAAGTCGGCACTGTGTCTTTTATATTCAATTCCGATGCGATTTCTGTGATTCATCGTCAAAGTGAAGGTCCAAGGGATACAGAGAGCCTGCATTGGTGCATCGGAATCCAATACTGGTCACCCAGGAGCCGCCCAAAGCACAAACTCTGAGAAGATTCACTCTTCTTGTACTTAAGTCGGCTCTGTGCCTTTTATATTCAATTCCGATGCGATTTCTGTGTTTCATCGTCAATGTGAAGGTCCAAGGGATACAGTAAACCTGCACTGGTGCATCGGTATCCAATACTGGTCTCCCAGGATCCGCTCAAAGCACAAACTCTTAGGAGACTCACTCTTCTTGTACTTAAGTCGGCATTGTGCCTTTTATATTCAATTCCGATGCGATTTCTGTGTTTCATCGTCAATGTGAAGGTCCAAGGGATAGAGTAAACCTGCACTGATGCATCAGAATCTAATACTGGTCTCCCAGGTGCCGCTCAAAGCACAAACTCTAAGAAGATTCACTCTTCTTATACTTAAGTCGGCACTGTGCCTTTTATATTCAATTCCGATGCGATTTCTGTGTCTCATCGTCAATGTGAAGGTCCAAGGGATACAGTAAACCTGCACTGGTGCATCGGTATCCAATACTGGTGTCCCAGGATCCGCTCAAAGCACAAACTCTTAGGAGACTCACTCTTCTTGTACTTAAGTCGGCACTATGCCTTTTATATTCAATTCCGATGCGATTTCTGTGTTTCATCGTCAATGTGAAGGTCCAAGGGATACAGTAATCCTGCACTGGTGCATCGGAATCCAATACTGGTCTCCCAGGAGCCGCCCAAAGCACAAACTGAGAAGATTCACTCTTCTTGTACTTAAGTCGGCACTGTGCCTTTTATATTCAATTCCGATGCGATTTCTGTGTTTCATCGTCAATGTGAAGGTCCAAGGGATACAGTAAACCTGCACTGGTGCATCGGAATCTAAAAGTGGTCTCCCAGAAGCCGCTCAAAGCACAAATTCGTAGAGGATTCACTCTTCTTGTACTTAAGTCGGCACTGTGCCTTTTATATTCACTTCCGATGCGATTTCTGTGTTTCATTGTCAATGTGAAGGTCCAAGGGATACAGTAAACCTGCACTGGTGCATCGGAATCTAATACTGGTCTCCCAGGAGCCGCTCAAACCACAAACTCTTAGGAGACTCACTCTTCTTGTACTTAAGTCGGCATTGTGCCTTTTATATTCAATTCCGATGCGATTTCTGTGTTTCATCGTCAATGTGAAGGTCCAAAGGATACAGTAAACCAGCACTGGTGCATCGGAATCCAATACTGGTCTCCCAGGAGCCGCTCAAAGCACAAACTCGTAGAAGATTCACTCTTCTTGTACATAAGTCGGCTCTGTGCCTTTTATATTCAATTCCGATGCGACTTCTGTGTTTCATCGTCAATGTGAAGGTCCAAGGGATACAGTAAACCTGCACTGGTGCATCGGAATCCAATACTGGTCTCCCAGGAGCCGCTCAAAGCACAAACTCGTAGAAGATTTACTCTTCTTGTACTTAAGTCGGCACTGTGCCTTTTATATTCAATTCCGATGCGATTTCTGTGTTTCATCGTCAATAAGAAGGTCCAAGGGATACAGTAAACCTGCACTGGTGCATCGGAATCCAATACTGGTCTCCCAGGAGCCGCTCAAACCACAAACTCTTAGGAGACTCTCTCTCCTTGTACTTAAGTCGGCACTGTGTCTTTTATATTCAATTCCGATGCGATTTCTGTGTTTCATCGTCAATGTGAAGGTCCAAGGGATACAGTAAGCCTGCATTGGTGCATCGGAATCCAATACTGGTCTCCCAGGAGCCGCCCAAAGCACAAACTCTGAGAAGATTCACTCTTCTTGTACTTAAGTCGGCTCTGTGCCTTTTATATTCAATTCCGATGCGATTTCTGTGTTTCATCGTCAATGTGAAGGTCCAAGGGATACAGTAAATCTGCACTGGTGCATCGGTATCCAATACTGGTCTCCCAGGATCCGCTCAAAGCACAAACTCTTAGGAGACTCACTCTTCTTGTACTTAAGTCGGCATTGTGCCTTTTATTTCAATTCCGATGCGATTTCTGTGTTTCATCGTCAATGTGAAGGTCCAAGGGATAGAGTAAACCTGCACTGGTGCATCGGAATCTAATACTGGTCTCCCAGGTGCCGCTCAAAGCACAAACTCTGAGAAGATTCACTCTTCTTGTACTTAAGTCGACACTGTGCCTTTTATATTCAATTCCGATGCGATTTCTGTGTTTCATCGTCAATGTTAAGGTCCAAGGGATACAGTAAACCTGCACTGGTGCATCGGTATCCAATACTGGTCTCCCAGGATCCGCTCAAAGCACAAACTCTTAGGAGACTCACTCTTCTTGTACTTAAGTCGGCACTGTGCCTTTTATATTCAATTCCGATGCGATTTCTGTGTTTCATCGTCAATGTGAAGGTCCAAGGGATACAGTAAACCGGCACTGGTGCATCGGAATCCATTACTGGTCTCCCAGGAGCCGCCCAAAGCACAAACTCTGAGAAGATTCACTCTTCTTGTACTTAAGTCGGCACTGTGCCTTTTATATTCAATTCCGATGCGATTTCTGTGTTTCATCGTCAATGTGAAGGTCCAAGGGATACAGTAAGCCTGCACTGGTGCATCGGAATCCAATACTGGTCTCCCAGGAGCCGCCCAAAGAACAAACTCTGAGAAGATTCACTCTTCTTGTACTTAAGTCGGCACTGTACTTTTTATATTCAATTCCGATGCGATTTCTGTGCTTCATCGTCAATGTGAAGGTCCAAAGGATACAGTAAACCTGCACTGGTGCATCGGAATCCAATACTGGTCTCCCAGGAGCCGCCCAAAGCACAAACTCTGAGAAGATTCACTCTTCTTGTACTTAAGTCGGCACTGTGCCTTTTATATTCAATTCCGATGCGATTTCTGTGTTTCATCGTCAATGTGAAAGTCCAAGGGATACAGTAAACCTGCACTGGTGCATCGGAATCCATAACTGGTCTCCCAGGAGCCGCCCAAAGCACAAACTTTGAGAAGATTCACTCTTCTTGTACTTAAGTCGGCTCTGTGCCTTTTATATTCAATTCCGATGCGATTTCTGTGTTTCATCGTCAATGTGAAGGTCCAAGGGATACAGTAAACCTGCACTGGTGCATCGAAATCCAATACTTATCTCCCAGGAGCCGCCCAAAGCACAAACTCTGAGAAGATTCACTCTTCTCGTACTTAAGTCGGCACTGTGCCTTTTATATTCAATTCCGATGCGATTTCTGTGTCTCATCGTCAATGTGAAGGTCCAAGGGATACAGTAATCCTGCACTGGTGCATCGTAATCCAATACTGGTCTCCCAGGAGCCGCCCAAAGCACAAACTCTGAGAAGATTCACTCTTCTTGTACTTAAGTCGGCACTGTGCCTTTTATATTCAATTCCGATGCGATTTCTGTGTCTCATCGTCAATGTGAAGGTCCAAGGGATACAGTAAACCTGCAATGGTGCATCGGTATCCAATACTGGTGTCCCAGGATCCGCTCAAAGCACAAACTCTTAGGAGACTCACTCTTCTTGTACTTAAGTCGGCAGTGTGCCTTTTATATTCAATTCCGATGCGATTTCTGTGTTTCATCGTCAATGTGAAGGTCCAAGGGATAGAGTAAACCTGCACTGGTGCATCGGAATCTAATACTGGTCTCCCAGGTGCCGCTCAATGCACAAACTCTAAGAAGATTCACTCTTCTTATACTTAAGTCGGCACTGTGCCTTTTATATTCAATTCCGATGCGATTTCTGTGTCTCATCGTCAATGTCAAGGTCCAAGGGATACAGTAAACCTGCACTGGTGCATCGGTATCCAATACTGGTGTCCCAGGATCCGCTCAAAGCACAAACTCTTAGGAGACTCACTCTTCTTGTACTTAAGTCGGCATTGTGCCTTTTATATTCAATTCCGATGCGATTTCTGTGTTTCATCGTCAATGTGAAGGTCCAAGGGATAGAGTAAACCTGCACTGGTGCATCGGAATCTAATACTGGTCTCCCAGGTGCCGCTCAATGCACAAACTCTAAGAAGATTCACTCTTCTTATACTTAAGTCGGCACTGTGCCTTTTATATTCAATTCCGATGCGATTTCTGTGTCTCATCGTCAATGTGAAGGTCCAAGGGATACAGTAATCCTGCACTGGTGCATCGTAATCCAATACTGGTCTCCCAGGAGCCGCCCAAAGCACAAACTCTGAGAAGATTCACTCTTCTTGTACTTAAGTCGGCACTGTGCCTTTTATATTCAATTCCGATGCGATTTCTGTGTTTCATCGTCAATGTGAAGGTCCAAGGGATACAGTAAACCTGCACTGGTGCATCGGAATCTAAAACTGGTCTCCCAGAAGCCGCTCAAAGCACAAATTCGTAGAAGATTCACTCTTCTTGTACTTAAGTCGGCACTGTGCCTTTTATATTCAATTCCGATGCGATTCCTGTGTTTCATTGTCAATGTGAAGGTCCAAGGGATACAGTAAACCTGCACTGGTGCATCGGAATGTAATACTGGTCTCCCAGGAGCCGCTCAAACCACAAACTCTTAGGAGACTCACTCTTCTTGTACTTAAGTCGGTATTGTGCCTTTTATATTCAATTCCGATGCGATGTCTGTGTTTCATCCTCAATGTGAAGGTCCAAGGGATACAGTAAACCTGCACTGGTGCATCGTAATCCAATACTGGTCTCCCAGGAGCTGCTCAAAGCACAAACTCGTAGAAGATTCACTCTTCTTGTACTTACGTCGGCTCTGTGCGTTTTATATTCAATTCCGATGCGATTTCTGTGTTTCATCGTCAATGTGAAGGTCCAAGGGATACAGTAAACCTGCACTGGTGCATCGGAATCCAATACTGGTTTCCCAGGAGCCGCTCAAAGCACAAACTCGTAGAAGATTCACTCTTCTTGTACTTAAGTCGGCTCTGTGCCTTTTATATTCAATTCCGATGCGATTTCTGTGTTTCATCGTCAATGTGAAGGTCCAAGGGATACCGTAAACCTGCACTGGTGCATCGGAATCCAATACTGGTCTCCCAGGAGCCGCTCAAACCACAAACTCTTAGGAGACTCTCTCTTCTTGTACTTAAGTCGGCACTGTGTCTTTTATATTCAATTCCGATGCGATTTCTGTGTTTCATCGTCAAAGTGAAGGTCCAAGGGATACAGAGAGCCTGCATTGGTGCATCGGAATCCAATACTGGTCACCCAGGAGCCGCCCAAAGCACAAACTCTGAGAAGATTCACTCTTCTTATACTTAAGTCGGCACTGTGCCTTTTATATTCAATTCCGATGCGATTTCTGTGTCTCATCGTCAATGTGAAGGTCCAAGGGATACAGTAAACCTGCACTGGTGCATCGGTATCCAATACTGGTGTCCCAGGACCCGCTCAAAGCACAAACTCTTAGGAGACTCACTCTTCTTGTACTTAAGTCGGCACTATGCCTTTTATATTCAATTCCGATGCGATTTCTGTGTTTCATCGTCAATGTGAAGGTCCAAGGGATACAGTAATCCTGCACTGGTGCATCGGAATCCAATACTGGTCTCCCAGGAGCCGCCCAAAGCACAAACTGAGAAGATTCACTCTTCTTGTACTTAAGTCGGCACTGTGCCTTTTATATTCAATTCCGATGCGATTTCTGTGTTTCATCGTCAATGTGAAGGTCCAAGGGATACAGTAAACCTGCACTGGTGCATCGGAATCTAAAAGTGGTCTCCCAGAAGCCGCTCAAAGCACAAATTCGTAGAGGATTCACTCTTCTTGTACTTAAGTCGGCACTGTGCCTTTTATATTCACTTCCGATGCGATTTCTGTGTTTCATTGTCAATGTGAAGGTCCAAGGGATACAGTAAACCTGCACTGGTGCATCGGAATCTAATACTGGTCTCCCAGGAGCCGCTCAAACCACAAACTCTTAGGAGACTCACTCTTCTTGTACTTAAGTCGGCATTGTGCCTTTTATATTCAATTCCGATGCGATTTCTGTGTTTCATCGTCAATGTGAAGGTCCAAAGGATACAGTAAACCAGCACTGGTGCATCGGAATCCAATACTGGTCTCCCAGGAGCCGCTCAAAGCACAAACTCTGAGAAGATTCACTCTTCTTGTACATAAGTCGGCTCTGTGCCTTTTATATTCAATTCCGATGCGACTTCTGTGTTTCATCGTCAATGTGAAGGTCCAAGGGATACAGTAAACCTGCACTGGTGCATCGGAATCCAATACTGGTCTCCCAGGAGCCGCTCAAAGCACAAACTCGTAGAAGATTTACTCTTCTTGTACTTAAGTCGGCACTGTGCCTTTTATATTCAATTCCGATGCGATTTCTGTGTTTCATCGTCAATAAGAAGGTCCAAGGGATACAGTAAACCTGCACTGGTGCATCGGAATCCAATACTGGTCTCCCAGGAGCCGCTCAAACCACAAACTCTTAGGAGACTCTCTCTTCTTGTACTTAAGTCGGCACTGTGTCTTTTATATTCAATTCCGATGCGATTTCTGTATTTCATCGTCAATGTGAAGGTCCAAGGGATACAGTAAGCCTGCATTGGTGCATCGGAATCCAATATTGGTCTCCCAGGAGCCGCCCAAAGCACAAACTCTGAGAAGATTCACTCTTCTTGTACTTAAGTCGGCTCTGTGCCTTTTATATTCAATTCCGATGCGATTTCTGTGTTTCATCGTCAATGTGAAGGTCCAAGGGATACAGTAAATCTGCACTGGTGCATCGGTATCCAATACTGGTCTCCCAGGATCCGCTCAAAGCACAAACTCTTAGGAGACTCACTCTTCTTGTACTTAAGTCGGCATTGTGCCTTTTATTTCAATTCCGATGCGATTTCTGTGTTTCATCGTCAATGTGAAGGTCCAAGGGATAGAGTAAACCTGCACTGGTGCATCGGAATCTAATACTGGTCTCCCAGGTGCCGCTCAAAGCACAAACTCTTAGGAGACTCACTCTTCTTGTACTTAAGTCGGCACTGTGCCTTTTATATTCAATTCCGATGCGATTTCTGTGTTTCATCGTCAATGTGAAGGTCCAAGGGATACAGTAAACCGGCACTGGTGCATCGGAATCCATTACTGGTCTCCCAGGAGCCGCCCAAAGCACAAACTCTGAGAAGATTCACTCTTCTTGTACTTAAGTCGGCACTGTGCCTTTTATATTCAATTCCGATGCGATTTCTGTGTTTCATCGTCAATGTGAAGGTCCAAGGGATACAGTAAGCCTGCACTGGTGCATCGGAATCCAATACTGGTCTCCCAGGAGCCGCCCAAAGAACAAACTCTGAGAAGATTCACTCTTCTTGTACTTAAGTCGGCACTGTACTTTTTATATTCAATTCCGATGCGATTTCTGTGCTTCATCGTCAATGTGAAGGTCCAAAGGATACAGTAAACCTGCACTGGTGCATCGGAATCCAATACTGGTCTCCCAGGAGCCGCCCAAAGCACAAACTCTGAGAAGATTCACTCTTCTTGTACTTAAGTCGGCACTGTGCCTTTTATATTCAATTCCGATGCGATTTCTGTGTTTCATCGTCAATGTGAAAGTCCAAGGGATACAGTAAACCTGCACTGGTGCATCGGAATCCATAACTGGTCTCCCAGGAGCCGCCCAAAGCACAAACTTTGAGAAGATTCACTCTTCTTGTACTTAAGTCGGCTCTGTGCCTTTTATATTCAATTCCGATGCGATTTCTGTGTTTCATCGTCAATGTGAAGGTCCAAGGGATACAGTAAACCTGCACTGGTGCATCGGAATCCAATACTTATCTCCCAGGAGCCGCCCAAAGCACAAACTCTGAGAAGATTCACTCTTCTCGTACTTAAGTCGGCACTGTGCCTTTTATATTCAATTCCGATGCGATTTCTGTGTCTCATCGTCAATGTGAAGGTCCAAGGGATACAGTAATCCTGCACTGGTGCATCGTAATCCAATACTGGTCTCCCAGGAGCCGCCCAAAGCACAAACTCTGAGAAGATTCACTCTTCTTGTACTTAAGTCGGCACTGTGCCTTTTATATTCAATTCCGATGCGATTTCTGTGTCTCATCGTCAATGTGAAGGTCCAAGGGATACAGTAAACCTGCAATGGTGCATCGGTATCCAATACTGGTGTCCCAGGATCCGCTCAAAGCACAAACTCTTAGGAGACTCACTCTTCTTGTACTTAAGTCGGCATTGTGCCTTTTATATTCAATTCCGATGCGATTTCTGTGTTTCATCGTCAATGTGAAGGTCCAAGGGATAGAGTAAACCTGCACTGGTGCATCGGAATCTAATACTGGTCTCCCAGGTGCCGCTCAATGCACAAACTCTAAGAAGATTCACTCTTCTTATACTTAAGTCGGCACTGTGCCTTTTATATTCAATTCCGATGCGATTTCTGTGTCTCATCGTCAATGTCAAGGTCCAAGGGATACAGTAAACCTGCACTGGTGCATCGGTATCCAATACTGGTGTCCCAGGATCCGCTCAAAGCACAAACTCTTAGGAGACTCACTCTTCTTGTACTTAAGTCGGCATTGTGCCTTTTATATTCAATTCCGATGCGATTTCTGTGTTTCATCGTCAATGTGAAGGTCCAAGGGATAGAGTAAACCTGCACTGGTGCATCGGAATCTAATACTGGTCTCCCAGGTGCCGCTCAATGCACAAACTCTAAGAAGATTCACTCTTCTTATACTTAAGTCGGCACTGTGCCTTTTATATTCAATTCCGATGCGATTTCTGTGTCTCATCGTCAATGTGAAGGTCCAAGGGATACAGTAATCCTGCACTGGTGCATCGTAATCCAATACTGGTCTCCCAGGAGCCGCCCAAAGCACAAACTCTGAGAAGATTCACTCTTCTTGTACTTAAGTCGGCACTGTGCCTTTTATATTCAATTCCGATGCGATTTCTGTGTTTCATCGTCAATGTGAAGGTCCAAGGGATACAGTAAACCTGCACTGGTGCATCGGAATCTAAAACTGGTCTCCCAGAAGCCGCTCAAAGCACAAATTCGTAGAAGATTCACTCTTCTTGTACTTAAGTCGGCACTGTGCCTTTTATATTCAATTCCGATGCGATTCCTGTGTTTCATTGTCAATGTGAAGGTCCAAGGGATACAGTAAACCTGCACTGGTGCATCGGAATGTAATACTGGTCTCCCAGGAGCCGCTCAAACCACAAACTCTTAGGAGACTCACTCTTCTTGTACTTAAGTCGGTATTGTGCCTTTTATATTCAATTCCGATGCGATGTCTGTGTTTCATCCTCAATGTGAAGGTCCAAGGGATACAGTAAACCTGCACTGGTGCATCGTAATCCAATACTGGTCTCCCAGGAGCTGCTCAAAGCACAAACTCGTAGAAGATTCACTCTTCTTGTACTTACGTCGGCTCTGTGCGTTTTATATTCAATTCCGATGCGATTTCTGTGTTTCATCGTCAATGTGAAGGTCCAAGGGATACAGTAAACCTGCACTGGTGCATCGGAATCCAATACTGGTTTCCCAGGAGCCGCTCAAAGCACAAACTCGTAGAAGATTCACTCTTCTTGTACTTAAGTCGGCTCTGTGCCTTTTATATTCAATTCCGATGCGATTTCTGTGTTTCATCGTCAATGTGAAGGTCCAAGGGATACCGTAAACCTGCACTGGTGCATCGGAATCCAATACTGGTCTCCCAGGAGCCGCTCAAACCACAAACTCTTAGGAGACTCTCTCTTCTTGTACTTAAGTCGGCACTGTGTCTTTTATATTCAATTCCGATGCGATTTCTGTGTTTCATCGTCAAAGTGAAGGTCCAAGGGATACAGAGAGCCTGCATTGGTGCATCGGAATCCAATACTGGTCACCCAGGAGCCGCCCAAAGCACAAACTCTGAGAAGATTCACTCTTCTTATACTTAAGTCGGCACTGTGCCTTTTATATTCAATTCCGATGCGATTTCTGTGTCTCATCGTCAATGTGAAGGTCCAAGGGATACAGTAAACCTGCACTGGTGCATCGGTATCCAATACTGGTGTCCCAGGACCCGCTCAAAGCACAAACTCTTAGGAGACTCACTCTTCTTGTACTTAAGTCGGCACTATGCCTTTTATATTCAATTCCGATGCGATTTCTGTGTTTCATCGTCAATGTGAAGGTCCAAGGGATACAGTAATCCTGCACTGGTGCATCGGAATCCAATACTGGTCTCCCAGGAGCCGCCCAAAGCACAAACTGAGAAGATTCACTCTTCTTGTACTTAAGTCGGCACTGTGCCTTTTATATTCAATTCCGATGCGATTTCTGTGTTTCATCGTCAATGTGAAGGTCCAAGGGATACAGTAAACCTGCACTGGTGCATCGGAATCTAAAAGTGGTCTCCCAGAAGCCGCTCAAAGCACAAATTCGTAGAGGATTCACTCTTCTTGTACTTAAGTCGGCACTGTGCCTTTTATATTCACTTCCGATGCGATTTCTGTGTTTCATTGTCAATGTGAAGGTCCAAGGGATACAGTAAACCTGCACTGGTGCATCGGAATCTAATACTGGTCTCCCAGGAGCCGCTCAAACCACAAACTCTTAGGAGACTCACTCTTCTTGTACTTAAGTCGGCATTGTGCCTTTTATATTCAATTCCGATGCGATTTCTGTGTTTCATCGTCAATGTGAAGGTCCAAAGGATACAGTAAACCAGCACTGGTGCATCGGAATCCAATACTGGTCTCCCAGGAGCCGCTCAAAGCACAAACTCGTAGAAGATTCACTCTTCTTGTACATAAGTCGGCTCTGTGCCTTTTATATTCAATTCCGATGCGACTTCTGTGTTTCATCGTCAATGTGAAGGTCCAAGGGATACAGTAAACCTGCACTGGTGCATCGGAATCCAATACTGGTCTCCCAGGAGCCGCTCAAAGCACAAACTCGTAGAAGATTTACTCTTCTTGTACTTAAGTCGGCACTGTGCCTTTTATATTCAATTCCGATGCGATTTCTGTGTTTCATCGTCAATAAGAAGGTCCAAGGGATACAGTAAACCTGCACTGGTGCATCGGAATCCAATACTGGTCTCCCAGGAGCCGCTCAAACCACAAACTCTTAGGAGACTCTCTCTTCTTGTACTTAAGTCGGCACTGTGTCTTTTATATTCAATTCCGATGCGATTTCTGTATTTCATCGTCAATGTGAAGGTCCAAGGGATACAGTAAGCCTGCATTGGTGCATCGGAATCCAATACTGGTCTCCCAGGAGCCGCCCAAAGCACAAACTCTGAGAAGATTCACTCTTCTTGTACTTAAGTCGGCTCTGTGCCTTTTATATTCAATTCCGATGCGATTTCTGTGTTTCATCGTCAATGTGAAGGTCCAAGGGATACAGTAAATCTGCACTGGTGCATCGGTATCCAATACTGGTCTCCCAGGATCCGCTCAAAGCACAAACTCTTAGGAGACTCACTCTTCTTGTACTTAAGTCGGCATTGTGCCTTTTATTTCAATTCCGATGCGATTTCTGTGTTTCATCGTCAATGTGAAGGTCCAAGGGATAGAGTAAACCTGCACTGGTGCATCGGAATCTAATACTGGTCTCCCAGGTGCCGCTCAAAGCACAAACTCTGAGAAGATTCACTCTTCTTGTACTTAAGTCGACACTGTGCCTTTTATATTCAATTCCGATGCGATTTCTGTGTTTCATCGTCAATGTTAAGGTCCAAGGGATACAGTAAACCTGCACTGGTGCATCGGTATCCAATACTGGTCTCCCAGGATCCGCTCAAAGCACAAACTCTTAGGAGACTCACTCTTCTTGTACTTAAGTCGGCACTGTGCCTTTTATATTCAATTCCGATGCGATTTCTGTGTTTCATCGTCAATGTGAAGGTCCAAGGGATACAGTAAACCGGCACTGGTGCATCGGAATCCATTACTGGTCTCCCAGGAGCCGCCCAAAGCACAAACTCTGAGAAGATTCACTCTTCTTGTACTTAAGTCGGCACTGTGCCTTTTATATTCAATTCCGATGCGATTTCTGTGTTTCATCGTCAATGTGAAGGTCCAAGGGATACAGTAAGCCTGCACTGGTGCATCGGAATCCAATACTGGTCTCCCAGGAGCCGCCCAAAGAACAAACTCTGAGAAGATTCACTCTTCTTGTACTTAAGTCGGCACTGTACCTTTTATATTCAATTCCGATGCGATTTCTGTGTTTCATCGTCAATGTGAAAGTCCAAGGGATACAGTAAACCTGCACTGGTGCATCGGAATCCATTACTGGTCTCCCAGGAGCCGCCCAAAGCACAAACTTTGAGAAGATTCACTCTTCTTGTACTTAAGTCGGCTCTGTGCCTTTTATATTCAATTCCGATGCGATTTCTGTGTTTCATCGTCAATGTGAAGGTCCAAGGGATACAGTAAACCTGCACTGGTGCATCGGAATCCAATACTTATCTCCCAGGAGCCGCCCAAAGCACAAACTCTGAGAAGATTCACTCTTCTCGTACTTAAGTCGGCACTGTGCCTTTTATATTCAATTCCGATGCGATTTCTGTGTTTCATCGTCAATGTGAAGGTCCAAGGGATACAGTAAACCTGCACTGGTGCATCGGTATCCAATACTGGTCTCCCAGGATCCGCTCAAAGCACAAACTCTTAGGAGACTCACTCTTCTTGTACTTAAGTCGGCACTGTGCCTTTTATATTCAATTCAGATGCGATTTCTGTGTTTCATCGTCAATGTGAAGGTCCAAGGGATACAGTAAACCTGCACTGGTGCATCGGAATCTAATACTGGTCTCCCAGAAGCCGCTCAAAGCACAAACTCGTAGAAGATTCACTCTTCTTGTACTTAAGTCGGCTCTGTGCCTTTTATATTCAATTCCGATGCGATTTCTGTGTTTCATCGTCAATGTGAAGGTCCAAGGGATACAGTAAACCTGCACTGGTGCATCGGAGTCCAATACTGGTCTCCCAGGAGCCGCTCAAACCACAAACTCTTAGGAGACTCTCTCTTCTTGTACTTAAGTCGGCACTGTGTCTTTTATATTCAATTCCGATGCGATTTCTGTGTTTCATCGTCAATGTCAAGGTCCAAGGGATACAGTAAACATGCACTCGTGCATCGGAATCCAATACTGGTCTCCCAGGAGCCGCTCAAAGCACAAACTCGTAGAAGATTCACTCTTCTTGTACTTAAGTCGGCTCTGTGCCTTTTATATTCAATTCCGATGCGATTTCTGTGTTTCATCGTCAATGTGAAGGTCCAAGGGATACAGTAAACCTGCACTGGTGCATCGGAGTCCAATACTGGTCTCCCAGGAGCCGCTCAAACCACAAGCTCTTAGGAGACTCTCTCTTCTTGTACTTAAGTCGGCACTGTGTCTTTTATATTCAATTCCGATGCGATTTCTGTGTTTCGTCATCAATGTGAAGGTCCAAGGGATACAGTAAACCTGCACTGGTGCGTCGGAATCCAATACTGGTCTCCCAGGTGCCGCTCAAAGCACAAACTCAGAGAAGATTCTCTCTTCTTGTACTTAAGTCGGCATTGTGCCTTTTATATTCAATTCCGATGCGATTTCTGTGTTTCATCGTCAATGTGAAGGTGCAAGGGATACAGTAAACCTGCACTGGTGCATCGGTATCCAATACTGGTCTCCCAGGATCCGCTCAAAGCACAAACTCTTAGGAGACTCACTCTTCTTGTACTTAAGTCGGCATTGTGTCATTTATATTCAATCCCGATGCGATTTCTGTGTTTCATTGTCAATGTGAAGGTCCAAGGGATACAGTAAACCTGCACTGGTGCATCGGAATCCCATACTGGTCTCCCAGGAGCCGCCCAAAGCACAAACTCTGAGAAGATTCACTCTTCTTGTACTTACGTCGGCACTGTGCCTTTTATATTCAATTCCGATGCGATTTCTGTGTTTCATCGTCAATGTGAAGGTCCAAGGGATACAGTAAACCTGCACTGGTGCATCGGGATCCAATACTGGTCTCCCAGGAGCCGCTCAAACCACAAACTCTTAGGAGACTCACTCTTCTTGTACTTAAGACGGCACTGTGTCTTTTATATTCAATTCCGATGCGATTTCTGTGTTTCATCGTCAATGTGAAGGTCCAAGGGATACAGTAAACCTGCACTGGTGCATCGGAATCCCATACTGGTCTCCCAGGAGCCGCCCAAAGCACAAACTCTGAGAAGATTCACTCTTCTTGTACTTACGTCGGCACTGTGCCTTTTATATTCAATTCCGATGCGATTTCTGTGTTTCATCGTCAATGTGAAGGTCCAAGGGATACAGTAAACCTGCACTGGTGCATCGGGATCCAATACTGGTCTCCCAGGACCCGCTCAAACCACAAACTCTTAGGAGACTCACTCTTCTTGTACTTAAGTCGGCATTGTGTCATTTATATTCAATTCCGATGCGATTTCTGTGTTTCATTGTCAATGTGAAGGTCCAATGGATACAGTAAACCTGCACTGGTGCATCGGAATCCCATACTGGTCTCCCAGGAGCCGCCCAAAGCACAAACTCTGAGAAGATTCACTCTTCTTGTACTTACGTCGGCACTGTGCCTTTTATATTCAATTCCGATGCGATTTCTGTGTTTCATCGTCAATGTGAAGGTCCAAGGGATACAGTAAACCTGCACTGGTGCATCGGAATCCAATACTGGTCTCCCAGGAGCCGCTCAAACCACAAACTCTTAGGAGACTCACTCTTCTTGTACTTAAGACGGCACTGTGTCTTTTATATTCAATTCCGATGCGATTTCTGTGTTTCATTGTCAATGTGAAGGTCCAAGGGATACAGTAAACCTGCACTGGTGCATCGGAATCCCATACTGGTCTCCCAGGAGCCGCCCAAAGCACAAACTCTGAGAAGATTCACTCTTCTTGTACTTACGTCGGCACTGTGCCTTTTATATTCAATTCCGATGCGATTTCTGTGTTTCATCGTCAATGTGAAGGTCCAAGGGATACAGTAATCCTGCACTGGTGCATCGGAATCCAATACTGGTCTCCCAGGAGCCGCCCAAAGCACAAACTGAGAAGATTCACTCTTCTTGTACTTAAGTCGGCACTGTGCCTTTTATATTCAATTCCGATGCGATTTCTGTGTTTCATCGTCAATGTGAAGGTCCAAGGGATACAGTAAACCTGCACTGGTGCATCGGAATCTAAAAGTGGTCTCCCAGAAGCCGCTCAAAGCACAAATTCGTAGAGGATTCACTCTTCTTGTACTTAAGTCGGCACTGTGCCTTTTATATTCACTTCCGATGCGATTTCTGTGTTTCATTGTCAATGTGAAGGTCCAAGGGATACAGTAAACCTGCACTGGTGCATCGGAATCTAATACTGGTCTCCCAGGAGCCGCTCAAACCACAAACTCTTAGGAGACTCACTCTTCTTGTACTTAAGTCGGCATTGTGCCTTTTATATTCAATTCCGATGCGATTTCTGTGTTTCATCGTCAATGTGAAGGTCCAAAGGATACAGTAAACCAGCACTGGTGCATCGGAATCCAATACTGGTCTCCCAGGAGCCGCTCAAAGCACAAACTCGTAGAAGATTCACTCTTCTTGTACATAAGTCGGCTCTGTGCCTTTTATATTCAATTCCGATGCGACTTCTGTGTTTCATCGTCAATGTGAAGGTCCAAGGGATACAGTAAACCTGCACTGGTGCATCGGAATCCAATACTGGTCTCCCAGGAGCCGCTCAAAGCACAAACTCGTAGAAGATTTACTCTTCTTGTACTTAAGTCGGCACTGTGCCTTTTATATTCAATTCCGATGCGATTTCTGTGTTTCATCGTCAATAAGAAGGTCCAAGGGATACAGTAAACCTGCACTGGTGCATCGGAATCCAATACTGGTCTCCCAGGAGCCGCTCAAACCACAAACTCTTAGGAGACTCTCTCTTCTTGTACTTAAGTCGGCACTGTGTCTTTTATATTCAATTCCGATGCGATTTCTGTGTTTCATCGTCAATGTGAAGGTCCAAGGGATACAGTAAGCCTGCATTGGTGCATCGGAATCCAATACTGGTCTCCCAGGAGCCGCCCAAAGCACAAACTCTGAGAAGATTCACTCTTCTTGTACTTAAGTCGGCTCTGTGCCTTTTATATTCAATTCCGATGCGATTTCTGTGTTTCATCGTCAATGTGAAGGTCCAAGGGATACAGTAAATCTGCACTGGTGCATCGGTATCCAATACTGGTCTCCCAGGATCCGCTCAAAGCACAAACTCTTAGGAGACTCACTCTTCTTGTACTTAAGTCGGCATTGTGCCTTTTATTTCAATTCCGATGCGATTTCTGTGTTTCATCGTCAATGTGAAGGTCCAAGGGATAGAGTAAACCTGCACTGGTGCATCGGAATCTAATACTGGTCTCCCAGGTGCCGCTCAAAGCACAAACTCTGAGAAGATTCACTCTTCTTGTACTTAAGTCGACACTGTGCCTTTTATATTCAATTCCGATGCGATTTCTGTGTTTCATCGTCAATGTTAAGGTCCAAGGGATACAGTAAACCTGCACTGGTGCATCGGTATCCAATACTGGTCTCCCAGGATCCGCTCAAAGCACAAACTCTTAGGAGACTCACTCTTCTTGTACTTAAGTCGGCACTGTGCCTTTTATATTCAATTCCGATGCGATTTCTGTGTTTCATCGTCAATGTGAAGGTCCAAGGGATACAGTAAACCGGCACTGGTGCATCGGAATCTATTACTGGTCTCCCAGGAGCCGCCCAAAGCACAAACTCTGAGAAGATTCACTCTTCTTGTACTTAAGTCGGCACTGTGCCTTTTATATTCAATTCCGATGCGATTTCTGTGTTTCATCGTCAATGTGAAGGTCCAAGGGATACAGTAAGCCTGCACTGGTGCATCGGAATCCAATACTGGTCTCCCAGGAGCCGCCCAAAGAACAAACTCTGAGAAGATTCACTCTTCTTGTACTTAAGTCGGCACTGTACCTTTTATATTCAATTCCGATGCGATTTCTGTGCTTCATCGTCAATGTGAAGGTCCAAAGGATACAGTAAACCTGCACTGGTGCATCGGAATCCAATACTGGTCTCCCAGGAGCCGCCCAAAGCACAAACTCTGAGAAGATTCACTCTTCTTGTACTTAAGTCGGCACTGTGCCTTTTATATTCAATTCCGATGCGATTTCTGTGTTTCATCGTCAATGTGAAAGTCCAAGGGATACAGTAAACCTGCACTGGTGCATCGGAATCCATTACTGGTCTCCCAGGAGCCGCCCAAAGCACAAACTTTGAGAAGATTCACTCTTCTTGTACTTAAGTCGGCTCTGTGCCTTTTATATTCAATTCCGATGCGATTTCTGTGTTTCATCGTCAATGTGAAGGTCCAAGGGATACAGTAAACCTGCACTGGTGCATCGGAATCCAATACTTATCTCCCAGGAGCCGCCCAAAGCACAAACTCTGAGAAGATTCACTCTTCTCGTACTTAAGTCGGCACTGTGCCTTTTATATTCAATTCCGATGCGATTTCTGTGTTTCATCGTCAATGTGAAGGTCCAAGGGATACAGTAAACCTGCACTGGTGCATCGGTATCCAATACTGGTCTCCCAGGATCCGCTCAAAGCACAAACTCTTAGGAGACTCACTCTTCTTGTACTTAAGTCGGCACTGTGCCTTTTATATTCAATTCAGATGCGATTTCTGTGTTTCATCGTCAATGTGAAGGTCCAAGGGATACAGTAAACCTGCACTGGTGCATCGGAATCTAATACTGGTCTCCCAGAAGCCGCTCAAAGCACAAACTCGTAGAAGATTCACTCTTCTTGTACTTAAGTCGGCTCTGTGCCTTTTATATTGAATTCCGATGCGATTTCTGTGTATCATAGTCAATGTGAAGGTCCAAGGGATACAGTAAACCTGCAATGGTGCATCGGAATCTAATACTGGTCTCCCAGGAGCCGCTAAAACCACAAACTCTTAGGAGACTCAATCTTCTTGTACTTAAGTCGGCATTGTGCCTTTTATATTCAATTCCGATGTGATTTCTGTGTTTCATCGTCAATGTCAAGGTCCAAGGGATACAGTAAACATGCACTGGTGCATCGGAATCCAATACTGGTCTCCCAGGAGCCGCTCAAAGCACAAACTCGTAGAAGATTCACTCTTCTTGTACTTAAGTCGGCTCTGTGCCTTTTATATTCAATTCCGATGCGATTTCTGTGTTTCATCGTCAATGTGAAGGTCCAAGGGATACAGTAAACCTGCACTGGTGCATCGGAGTCCAATACTGGTCTCCCAGGAGCCGCTCAAACCACAAACTCTTAGGAGACTCTCTCTTCTTGTACTTAAGTCGGCACTGTGTCTTTTATATTCAATTCCGATGCGATTTCTGTGTTTCATCGTCAATGTCAAGGTCCAAGGGATACAGTAAACATGCACTGGTGCATCGGAATCCAATACTGGTCTCCCAGGAGCCGCTCAAAGCACAAACTCGTAGAAGATTCACTCTTCTTGTACTTAAGTCGGCTCTGTGCCTTTTATATTCAATTCCGATGCGATTTCTGTGTTTCATCGTCAATGTGAAGGTCCAAGGGATACAGTAAACCTGCACTGGTGCATCGGAGTCCAATACTGGTCTCCCAGGAGCCGCTCAAACCACAAACTCTTAGGAGACTCTCTCTTCTTGTACTTAAGTCGGCACTGTGTCTTTTATATTCAATTCCGATGCGATTTCTGTGTTTCGTCATCAATGTGAAGGTCCAAGGGATACAGTAAACCTGCACCGGTGCGTCGGAATCCAATACTGGTCTCCCAGGTGCCGCTCAAAGCACAAACTCTGAGAAGATTCTCTCTTCTTGTACTTAAGTCGGCATTGTGCCTTTTATATTCAATTCCGATGCGATTTCTGTGTTTCATCGTCAATGTGAAGGTGCAAGGGATACAGTAAACCTGCACTGGTGCATCGGTATCCAATACTGGTCTCCCAGGATCCGCTCAAAGCACAAACTCTTAGGAGACTCACTCTTCTTGTACTTAAGTCGGCATTGTGTCATTTATATTCAATCCCGATGCGATTTCTGTGTTTCATTGTCAATGTGAAGGTCCAAGGGATACAGTAAACCTGCACTGGTGCATCGGAATCCCATACTGGTCTCCCAGGAGCCGCCCAAAGCACAAACTCTGAGAAGATTCACTCTTCTTGTACTTACGTCGGCACTGTGCCTTTTATATTCAATTCCGATGCGATTTCTGTGTTTCATCGTCAATGTGAAGGTCCAAGGGATACAGTAAACCTGCACTGGTGCATCGGGATCCAATACTGGTCTCCCAGGAGCCGCTCAAACCACAAACTCTTAGGAGACTCTCTCTTCTTGTACTTAAGTCAGCACTGTGTCTTTTATATTCAATTCCGATGCGATTTCTGTGTTTCATTGTCAATGTGAAGGTCCAAGGGATACAGTAAACCTGCACTGGTGCATCGGAATCCCATACTGGTCTCCCAGGAGCCGCCCAAAGCACAAACTCTGAGAAGATTCACTCTTCTTGTACTTACGTCGGCACTGTGCCTTTTATATTCAATTCCGATGCGATTTCTGTGTTTCATCGTCAATGTGAAGGTCCAAGGGATACAGTAAACCTGCACTGGTGCATCGGAATCCAATACTGGTCTCCCAGGAGCCGCTCAAACCACAAACTCTTAGGAGACTCACTCTTCTTGTACTTAAGACGGCACTGTGTCTTTTATATTCAATTCCGATGCGATTTCTGTGTTTCATCGTCAATGTGAAGGTCCAAGGGATACAGTAAACCTGCACTGGTGCATCGGAATCCCATACTGGTCTCCCAGGAGCCGCCCAAAGCACAAACTCTGAGAAGATTCACTCTTCTTGTACTTACGTCGGCACTGTGCCTTTTATATTCAATTCCGATGCGATTTCTGTGTTTCATCGTCAATGTGAAGGTCCAAGGGATACAGTAAACCTGCACTGGTGCATCGGGATCCAATACTGGTCTCCCAGGAGCCGCTCAAACCACAAACTCTTAGGAGACTCACTCTTCTTGTACTTAAGTCGGCATTGTGTCATTTATATTCAATTCCGATGCGATTTCTGTGTTTCATTGTCAATGTGAAGGTCCAATGGATACAGTAAACCTGCACTGGTGCATCGGAATCCCATACTGGTCTCCCAGGAGCCGCCCAAAGCACAAACTCTGAGAAGATTCACTCTTCTTGTACTTACGTCGGCACTGTGCCTTTTATATTCAATTCCGATGCGATTTCTGTGTTTCATCGTCAATGTGAAGGTCCAAGGGATACAGTAAACCTGCACTGGTGCATCGGAATCCAATACTGGTCTCCCAGGAGCCGCTCAAACCACAAACTCTTAGGAGACTCACTCTTCTTGTACTTAAGACGGCACTGTGTCTTTTATATTCAATTCCGATGCGATTTCTGTGTTTCATTGTCAATGTGAAGGTCCAAGGGATACAGTAAACCTGCACTGGTGCATCGGAATCCCATACTGGTCTCCCAGGAGCCGCCCAAAGCACAAACTCTGAGAAGATTCATTCTTGTACTTACGTCGGCACTGTGCCTTTTATATTCAATTCCGATGCGATTTCTGTGTTTCATCGTCAATGTGAAGGTCCAAGGGATACAGTAAACCTGCACTGGTGCATCGGTATCCAATACTGGTCTCCCAGGATCCGCTAGAAGCACAAACTCTTAGGAGACTCACTCTTCTTGTACTTAAGTCGGCATTGTGTCATTTATATTCAATTCCGATGCGATTTCTGTGTTTCATTGTCAATGTGAAGGTCCAATGGATACAGTAAACCTGCACTGGTGCATCGGAATCCCATACTGGTCTCCCAGGAGCCGCCCAAAGCACAAACTCTGAGAAGATTCACTCTTCTTGTACTTACGTCGGCACTGTGCCTTTTATATTCAATTCCGATGCGATTTCTGTGTTTCATCGTCAATGTGAAGGTCCAAGGGATACAGTAAACCTGCACTGGTGCATCGGAATCCAATACTGGTCTCCCAGGAGCCGCTCAAACCACAAACTCTTAGGAGACTCACTCTTCTTGTACTTAAGTCGGCACTGTGTCTTTTATATTCAATTCCGATGCGATTTCTGTGTTTCATCGTCAATGTGAAGGTCCAAGGGATACAGTAAACCTGCACTGGTGCATCGGAATCCAATACTGGTCTCCCAGGAGCCGCTCAAAGCACAAACTCTTAGGAGACTCACTCTTCTTGTACTTAAGTCGGCATTGTGTCATTTATATTCAATTCCGATGCGATTTCTGTGTTTCATTGTCAATGTGAAGGTCCAAGGGATACAGTAAACCTGCACTGGTGCATCGGAATCCCATACTGGTCTCCCAGGAGCCGCCCAAAGCACAAACTCTGAGAAGATTCACTCTTCTTGTACTTACGTCGGCACTGTGCCTTTTATATTCAATTCCGATGCGATTTCTGTGTTTCATCGTCAATGTGAAGGTCCAAGGGATACAGTAAACCTCCACTGGTGCATCGGAATCCAATACTGGTCTCCCAGGAGCCGCTCAAACCACAAACTCTTAGGAGACTCTCTCTTCTTGTACTTAAGTCGGCACTGTGTCTTTTATATTCAATTCCGATGCGATTTCTGTGTTTCATTGTCAATGTGAAGGTCCAAGGGATACAGTAAACCTGCACTGGTGCATCGGAATCCCATACTGGTCTCCCAGGAGCCGCCCAAAGCACAAACTCTGAGAAGATTCACTCTTCTTGTACTTACGTCGGCACTGTGCCTTTTATATTCAATTCCGATGCGATTTCTGTGTTTCATCGTCAATGTGAAGGTCCAAGGGATACAGTAAACCTGCACTGGTGCATCGGAATCCAATACTGGTCTCCCAGGAGCCGCTCAAACCACAAACTCTTAGGAGACTCACTCTTCTTGTACTTAAGTCGGCACTGTTTCTTTTATATTCAATTCCGATGCGATTTCTGTGTTTCATTGTCAATGTGAAGGTCCAAGGGATACAGTAAACCTGCACTGGTGCATCGGAATCCCATACTGGTCTCCCAGGAGCCGCCCAAAGCACAAACTCTGAGAAGATTCACTCTTCTTGTACTTACGTCGGCACTGTGCCTTTTATATTCAATTCCGATGCGATTTCTGTGTTTCATCGTCAATGTGAAGGTCCAAGGGATACAGTAAACCTGCACTGGTGCATCGGTATCCAATACTGGTCTCCCAGGATCCGCTCAAAGCACAGACTCTTAGGAGACTCACTCTTCTTGTACTTAAGTCGGCATTGTGTCATTTACATTCAATTCCGATGCGATTTCTGTGTTTCATTGTCAATGTGAAGGTCCAATGGATACAGTAAACCTGCACTGGTGCATCGGAATCCCATACTGGTCTCCCAGGAGCCGCCCAAAGCACAAACTCTGAGAAGATTCACTCTTCTTGTACTTACGTCGGCACTGTGCATTTTATATTCAATTCCGATGCGATTTCTGTGTTTCATCGTCAATGTGAAGGTCCAAGGGATACAGTAAACCTGCACTGGTGCATCGGAATCCAATACTGGTCTCCCAGGAGCCGCTCAAACCACAAACTCTTAGGAGACTCACTCTTCTTGTACTTAAGTCGGCACTGTGTCTTTTATATTCAATTCCGATGCGATTTCTGTGTTTCATCGTCAATGTGAAGGTCTAAGGGATACAGTAAACCTGCACTGGTGCATCGGAATCCAATACTGGTCACCCAGGAGCCGCTCAAAGCACAAACTCTTAGGAGACTCACTCTTCTTGTACTGAAGTCGGCATTGTGGCATTTATATTCAATTCCGATGCGATTTCTGTGTTTCATTTTCAATGTGAAGGTCCAAGGGATACAGTAAATCTGCACTGGTGCATCGGAATCCCATACTGGTCTCCCAGGAGCCGCCCAAAGCACAAACTCTGAGAAGATTCACTCTTCTTGTACTTACGTCGGCACTGTGCCTTTTATATTCAATTCCGATGCGATTTCTGTGTTTCATCGTCAATGTGAAGGTCCAAGGGATACAGTAAACCTCCACTGGTGCATCGGAATCCAATACTGGTCTCCCAGGAGCCGCTCAAACCACAAACTCTTAGGAGACTCACTCTTCTTGTACTTAAGTCGGCATTGTGCCTTTTATATTCTTTTCCGATTCGATTTCTGTGTTTCATCGTCAATGTGAAGGTCCAAGGGATACAGTAAACCTGCACTGGTGCATCGGAATCCCATACTGGTCTCCCAGGAGCCGCCCAAAGCACAAACTCTGAGAAGATTCACTCTTCTTGTACTTACGTCGGCACTGTGCCTTTTATATTCAATTCCGATGCGATTTCTGTGTTTCATCGTCAATGTGAAGGTCCAAGGGATACAGTAAACCTGCACTGGTGCATCGGTATCCAATACTGGTCTCCCAGGATCCGCTCAAAGCACAAATTCTTAGGAGACTCACTCTTCTTGTACTTAAGTCGGCATTGTGTCATTTATATTCAATTCCGATGCGATTTCTGTGTTTCATTGTCAATGTGAAGGTCCAAGGGATACAGTAAACCTGCACTGGTGCATCGGAATCCCATACTGGTCTCCCAGGAGCCGCCCAAAGCACAAACTCTGAGAAGATTCACTCTTCTTGTACTTACGTCGGCACTGTGCCTTTTATATTCAATTCCGATGCGATTTCTGTGTTTCATCGTCAATGTGAAGGTCCAAGGGATACAGTAAACCTGCACTGGTGCATCGGAATCCAATACTGGTCTCCCAGGAGCCGCTCAAACCACAAACTCTTAGGAGACTCACTCTTCTTGTACTTAAGTCGGCACTGTGTCTTTTATATTCAATTCCGATGCGATTTCTGTGTTTAATCGTCAATGTGAAGGTCCAAGGGATACAGTAAACCTGCACTGGTGCATCGGAATCCAATACTGGTCTCCCAGGAGCCGCTCAAACTACAAACTCTTAGGATACTCACTCTTCTTGTACTTAAGTCGGCACTGTGTCTTTTATATTCAATTCCGATGCGATTTCTGTGTTTCATTGTCAATGTGAAGGTCCAAGGGATACAGTAAACCTGCACTGGTGCATCGTAATCCAATACTGGTCTCACAGGAGCCGCCCAAAGCACAAACTCTGAGAAGATTCACTCTTCTTGTACTTACGTCGGCACTGTGCCTTTTATATTCAATTCCGATGCGATTTCTGTGTTTCATCGTCAATGTGAAGATCCAAGGGATACAGTAAACCTGCACTGGTGCATCGGAATCCAATACTGGTCTCCCAGGAGCCGCTCAAACCACAAACTCTGAGAAGATTCACTCTTCTTGTACTTACGTCGGCACTGTGCCTTTTATATTCAATTCCGATGCGATTTCTGTGTTTCATCGTCAATGTGAAGGTCCAAGGGATACAGTAAACCTGCACTGGTGCATCGGAATCCAATACTGGTCTCCCAGGAGCCGCTCAAACCACAAACTCTTAGGAGACTCACTCTTCTTGTACTTAAGTCGGCACTGTGTCTTTTATATTCAATTCCGATGCGATTTCTGTGTTTCATTGTCAATGTGAAGGTCCAAGGGATACAGTAAACCTGCAATGGTGCATCGGAATCCCATACTAGTCTCCCAGGAGCCGCCCAAAGCACAAACTCTGAGAAGATTCACTCTTCTTGTACTTACGTCGGCACTGTGCCTTTTATATTCAATTCCGATGCGATTCCTGTGTTTCATTGTCAATGTGAAGGTCCAAGGGATACAGTAAACCTGCACTGGTGCATCGGAATGTAATACTGGTCTCCCAGGAGCCGCTCAAACCACAAACTCTTAGGAGACTCACTCTTCTTGTACTTAAGTCGGCATTGTGCCTTTTATATTCAATTCCGATGCGATGTCTGTGTTTCATCGTCAATGTGAAGGTCCAAGGGATACAGTAAACCTGCACTGGTGCATCGGAATCCAATACTGGTCTCCCAGGAGCTGCTCAAAGCACAAACTCGTAGAAGATTCACTCTTCTTGTACTTACGTCGGCTCTGTGCCTTTTATATTCAATTCCGATGCGATTTCTGTGTTTCATCGTCAATGTGAAGGTCCAAGGGATAGAGTAAACCTGCACTGGTGCATCGGAATCCAATACTGGTTTCCCAGGAGCCGCTCAAAGCACAAACTCGTAGAAGATTCACTCTTCTTGTACTTAAGTCGGCTCTGTGCATTTTATATTCAATTCCGATGCGATTTCTGTGTTTTATCGTCAATGTGAAGGTCCAAGGGATACCGTAAACCTGCACTGGTGCATCGGAATCCAATACTGGTCTCCCAGGAGCCGCTCAAACCACAAACTCTTAGGAGACTCTCTCTTCTTGTACTTAAGTCGGCACTGTGTCTTTTATATTCAATTCCGATGCGATTTCTGTGTTTCATCGTCAAAGTGAAGGTCCAAGGGATACAGAGAGCCTGCATTGGTGCATCGGAATCCAATACTGGTCACCCAGGAGCCGCCCAAAGCACAAACTCTGAGAAGATTCACTCTTCTTGTACTTAAGTCGGCTCTGTGCCTTTTATATTCAATTCCGATGCGATTTCTGTGTTTCATCGTCAATGTAAAGGTCCAAGGGATACAGTAAACCTGCACTGGTGCATCGGTATCCAATACTGGTCTCCCAGGATCCGCTCAAAGCACAAACTCTTAGGAGACTCACTCTTCTTGTACTTAAGTCGGCATTGTGCCTTTTATATTCAATTCCGATGCGATTTCTGTGTTTCATCGTCAATGTGAAGGTCCAAGGGATAGAGTAAACCTGCACTGGTACATCAGAATCTAATACTGGTCTCCCAGGTGCCGCTCAAACCACAAACTCTAAGAAGATTCACTCTTCTTATACTTAAGTCGGCACTGTGCCTTTTATATTCAATTCCGATGCGATTTCTGTGTCTCATCGTCAATGTGAAGGTCCAAGGGATACAGTAAACCTGCACTGGTGCATCGGTATCCAATACTGGTGTCCCAGGATCCGCTCAAAGCACAAACTCTTAGGAGACTCACTCTTCTTGTACTTAAGTCGGCACTGTGCCTTTTATATTCAATTCCGATGCGATTTCTGTGTTTCATCGTCAATGTGAAGGTCCAAGGGATACAGTAATCCTGCACTGGTGGATCGGAATCCAATACTGGTCTCCTAGGAGCCGCCCAAAGCACAAACTCTGAGAAGATTCACTCTTCTTGTACTTAAGTCGGCACTGTGCCTTTTATATTCAATTCCGATGCGATTTCTGTGTTTCATCGTCAATGTGAAGGTCCAAGGGATACAGTAAACCTGCACTGGTGCATCGAAATCTAAAAGTGGTCTCCCAGAAGCCGCTCAAAGCACAAATTCGTAGAAGATTCACTCTTCTTGTACTTAAGTCGGCACTGTGCCTTTTATATTCAATTCCGATGCGATTTCTGTGTTTCATTGTCAATGTGAAGGTCCAAGGGATACAGTAAACCTGCACTGGTGCATCGGAATCTAATACTGGTCTCCCAGGAGCCGCTCAAACCACAAACTCTTAGGAGACTCACTCTTCTTGTACTTAAGTCGGCATTGTGCCTTTTATATTCAATTCCGATGCGATTTCTGTGTTTCATCGTCAATGTGAAGGTCCAAAGGATACAGTAAACCAGCACTGGTGCATCGGAATCCAATACTGGTCTCCCAGGAGCCGCTCAAAGCACAAACTCGTAGAAGATTCACTCTTCTTGTACATAAGTCGGCTCTGTGCCTTTTATATTCAATTCCGATGCGACTTCTGTGTTTCATCGTCAATGTGAAGGTCCAAGGGATACAGTAAACCTGCACTGGTGCATCGGAATCCAATACTGGTCTCCCAGGAGCCGCTCAAAGCACAAACTCGTAGAAGATTTACTCTTCTTGTACTTAAGTCGGCACTGTGCCTTTTATATTCAATTCCGATGCGATTTCTGTGTTTCATCGTCAATAAGAAGGTCCAAGGGATACAGTAAACCTGCACTGGTGCATCGGAATCTAATACTGGTCTCCCAGGAGCCGCTCAAACCACAAACTCTTAGGAGACTCTCTCTTCTTGTACTTAAGTCGGCACTGTGTCTTTTATATTCAATTCCGATGCGATTTCTGTGTTTCATCGTCAATGTGAAGGTCCAAGGGATACAGTAAGCCTGCATTGGTGCATCGGAATCCAATACTGGTCTCCCAGGAGCCGCCCAAAGCACAAACTCTGAGAAGATTCACTCTTCTTGTACTTAAGTCGGCTCTGTGCCTTTTATATTCAATTCCGATGCGATTTCTGTGTTTCATCGTCAATGTGAAGGTCCAAGGGATAGAGTAAACCTGCACTGGTGCATCAGAATCTAATACTGGTCTCCCAGGTGCCGCTCAAAGCACAACCTCTAAGAAGATTCATTCTTATACTTAAGTCGGCACTGTGCCTTTTATATTCAATTCCGATGCGATTTCTGTGTCTCATCGTCAATGTGAAGGTCCAAGGGATACAGTAAACCTGCACTGGTGCATCGGTATCCAATACTGGTGTCCCAGGATCCGCTCAAAGCACAAACTCTTAGGAGACTCACTCTTCTTGTACTTAAGTCGGCACTGTGCCTTTTATATTCAATTCCGATGCGATTTCTGTGTCTCATCGTCAATGTGAAGGTCCAAGGGATACAGTAAACCTGCACTGGTGCATCGGTATCCAATACTGGTGTCCCAGGATCCGCTCAAAGCACAAACTCTTAGGAGACTCACTCTTCTTGTACTTAAGTCGGCACTGTGCCTTTTATATTCAATTCCGATGCGATTTCTGTGTTTCATCGTCAATGTGAAGGTCCAAGGGATACAGTAAGCTTGCATTGGTGCATCGGAATCCAATACTGGTCTCCCAGGAGCCGCCCAAAGCACAAACTCTGAGAAGATTCACTCTTCTTGTACTTAAGTCGGCACTGTGCCTTTTATATTCAATTCCGATGCGACTTCTGTGTTTCATCGTCAATGTGAAGGTCCAAGGGATACAGTAAACCTGCACTGGTGCATCGAAATCTAAAAGTGGTCTCCCAGAAGCCGCTCAAAGCACAAATTCGTAGAAGATTCACTCTTCTTGTACTTAAGTCGGCACTGTGCCTTTTATATTCAATTCCGATGCGATTTCTGTGTTTCATTGTCAATGTGAAGGTCCAAGGGATACAGTAAACCTGCACTGGTGCATCGGAATCTAATACTGGTCTCCCAGGAGCCGCTCAAAGCACAAACTCGTAGAAGATTTACTCTTCTTGTACTTAAGTCGGCACTGTGCCTTTTATATTCAATTCCGATGCGATTTCTGTGTTTCATCGTCAATAAGAAGGTCCAAGGGATACAGTAAACCTGCACTGGTGCATCGGAATCCAATACTGGTCTCCCAGGAGCCGCTCAAACCACAAACTCTTAGGAGACTCTCTCTTCTTGTACTTAAGTCGGCACTGTGTCTTTTATATTCAATTCCGATGCGATTTCTGTGTTTCATCGTCAATGTGAAGGACCAAGGGATACAGTAAGCCTGCATTGGTGCATCGGAATCCAATACTGGTCTCCCAGGAGCCGCCCAAAGCACAAACTCTGAGAAGATTCACTCTTCTTGTACTTAAGTCGGCTCTGTGCCTTTTATATTCAATTCCGATGCGATTTCTGTGTTTCATCGTCAATGTGAAGGTCCAAGGGATACAGTAAACCTGCACTGGTGCATCGGTATCCAATACTGGTCTCCCAGGATCCGCTCAAAGCACAAACTCTTAGGAGACTCACTCTTCTTGTACTTAAGTCGGCATTGTGCCTTTTATTTCAATTCCGATGCGATTTCTGTGTTTCATCGTCATTGTGAAGGTCCAAGGGATAGAGTAAACCTGCACTGGTGCATCGGAATCTAATACTGGTCTCCCAGGTGCCGCTCAAAGCACAAACTCTGAGAAGATTCACTCTTCTTGTACTTAAGTCGACACTGTGCCTTTTATATTCAATTCCGATGCGATTTCTGTGTTTCATCGTCAATGTTAAGGTCCAAGGGATACAGTAAACCTGCACTGGTGCATCGGTATCCAATACTGGTCTCCCAGGATCCGCTCAAAGCACAAACTCTTAGGAGACTCACTCTTCTTGTACTTAAGTCGGCACTGTGCCTTTTATATTCAATTCCGATGCGATTTCTGTGTTTCATCGTCAATGTGAAGGTCCAAGGGATACAGTAAACCGGCACTGGTGCATCGGAATCCATTACTGGTCTCCCAGGAGCCGCCCAAAGCACAAACTCTGAGAAGATTCACTCTTCTTGTACTTACGTCGGCACTGTGCCTTTTATATTCAATTCCGATGCGATTTCTGTGTTTCATCGTCAATGTGAAGGTCCAAGGGATACAGTAAGCCTGCACTGGTGCATCGGAATCCAATACTGGTCTCCCAGGAGCCGCCCAAAGAACAAACTCTGAGAAGATTCACTCTTCTTGTACTTAAGTCGGCACTGTACCTTTTATATTCAATTCCGATGCGATTTCTGTGCTTCATCGTCAATGTGAAGGTCCAAGGGATACAGTAAACCTGCACTGGTGCATCGGAATCCAATACTGGTCTCCCAGGAGCCGCCCAAAGCACAAACTCTGAGAAGATTCACTCTTCTTGTACTTACGTCGGCACTGTGCCTTTTATATTCAATTCCGATGCGATTTCTGTGTTTCATCGTCAATGTGAAAGTCCAAGGGATACAGTAAACCTGCACTGGTGCATCGGAATCCATTACTGGTCTCCCAGGAGCCGCCCAAAGCACAAACTTTGAGAAGATTCACTCTTCTTGTACTTAAGTCGGCACTGTGCCTTTTATATTCAATTCCGATGCGATTTCTGTGTTTCATCGTCAATGTGAAGGTCCAAGGGATACAGTAAACCTGCACTGGTGCATCGGAATCCAATACTGGTCTCCCAGGAGCCGCCCAAAGCACAAACTCTGAGAAGATTCACTCTTCTCGTACTTAAGTCGGCACTGTGCCTTTTATATTCAATTCCGATGCGATTTCTGTGTTTCATCGTCAATGTGAAGGTCCAAGGGATACAGTAAACCAGCACTGGTGCATCGGTATCCAATACTGGTCTCCCAGGATCCGCTCAAAGCACAAACTCTTAGGAGACTCACTCTTCTTGTACTTAAGTCGGCACTGTGCCTTTTATATTCAATTCAGATGCGATTTCTGTGTTTCATCGTCAATGTGAAGGTCCAAGGGATACAGTAAACCTGCACTGGTGCATCGGAATCTAATACTGGTCTCCCAGAAGCCGCTCAAAGCACAAATTCGTAGAAAATTCACTCTTCAAGTACTTAAGTCGGCACTGTGCCTTTTATATTGAATTCCGATGCGATTTCTGTGTATCAAGGTCAATGTGAAGGTCCAAGGGATACAGTAAACCTGCACTGGTGCATCGGAATCTAATACTGGTGTCCCAGGAGCCGCTCAAACCACAAACTCTTAGGAGACTCAATCTTCTTGTACTTAAGTCGGCATTGTGCCTTTTATATTCAATTCCGATGTGATTTCTGTGTTTCATCGTCAATGTCAAGGTCCAAGGGATACAGTAAACATGCACTGGTGCATCGGAATCCAATACTGGTCTCCCAGGAGCCGCTCAAAGCACAAACTCGTAGAAGATTCACTCTTCTTGTACTTAAGTCGGCTCTGTGCCTTTTATATTCAATTCCGATGCGATTTCTGTGTTTCATCGTCAATGTGAAGGTCCAAGGGATACAGTAAACCTACACTGGTGCATCGGAGTCCAATACTGGTCTCCCAGGAGCCGCTCAAACCACAAACTCTTAGGAGACTCTCTCTTCTTGTACTTAAGTCGGCACTGTGTCTTTTATATTCAATTCCGATGCGATTCCTGTGTTTCGTCGTCAATGTGAAGGTCCAAGGGATACAGTAAACCTGCACTGGTGCGTCGGAATCCAATACTGGTCTCCCAGGTGCCGCTCAAAGCACAAACTCTGAGAAGATTCTCTCTTCTTGTACTTAAGTCGGCATTGTGCCTTTTATATTCAATTCCGATGCGATTTCTGTGTTTCATCGTCAATGTGAAGGTGCAAGGGATACAGTAAACCTGCACTGGTGCATCGGTATCCAATACTGGTCTCCCAGGATCCGCTCAAAGCACAAACTCTTAGGAGACTCACTCTTCTTGTACTTAAGTCGGCATTGTGTCATTTATATTCAATTCCGATGCGATTTCTGTGTTTCATTGTCAATGTGAAGGTCCAAGGGATACAGTAAACCTGCACTGGTGCATCGGAATCCCATACTGGTCTCCCAGGAGCCGCCCAAAGCACAAACTCTGAGAAGATTCACTCTTCTTGTACTTACGTCGGCACTGTGCCTTTTATATTCAATTCCGATGCGATTTCTGTGTTTCATCGTCAATGTGAAGGTCCAAGGGATACAGTAAACCTGCACTGGTGCATCGGAATCCAATACTGGTCTCCCAGGAGCCGCTCAAACCACAAACTCTTAGGAGACTCTCTCTTCTTTTACTTAAGTCGGCACTGTGTCTTTTATATTCAATTCCGATGCGATTTCTGTGTTTCATTGTCAATGTGAAGGTCCAAGGGATACAGTAAACCTGCACTGGTGCATCGGAATCCCATACTGGTCTCCCAGGAGCCGCCCAAAGCACAAACTCTGAGAAGATTCACTCTTCTTGTACTTACGTCGGCACTGTGCCTTTTATATTCAATTCCGATGCGATTTCTGTGTTTCATTGTCAATGTGAAGGTCCAATGGATACAGTAAACCTGCACTGGTGCATCGGAATCCCATACTGGTCTCCCAGGAGCCGCCCAAAGCACAAACTCTGAGAAGATTCACTCTTCTTGTACTTACGTCGGCACTGTGCCTTTTATATTCAATTCCGATGCGATTTCTGTGTTTCATCGTCAATGTGAAGGTCCAAGGGATACAGTAAACCTGCACTGGTGCATCGGAATCCAATACTGGTCTCCCAGGAGCCGTTCAAACCACAAACTCTTAGGAGACTCACTCTTCTTGTACTTAAGTCGGCACTGTGTCTTTTATATTCAATTCCGATGCGATTTCTGTGTTTCATCGTCAATGTGAAGGTCCAAGGGATACAGTAAACCTGCACTGGTGCATCGGAATCCAATACAGGTCTCCCAGGAGCCGCTCAAAGCACAAACTCTTAGGAGACTCACTCTTCTTGTACTTAAGTCGGCATTGTGTCATTTATATTCAATTCCGATGCGATTTCTGTGTTTCATTGTCAATGTGAAGGTCCAAGGGATACAGTAAACCTGCACTGGTGCATCGGAATCCCATACTGGTATCCCAGGAGCCGCCCAAAGCACAAACTCTGAGAAGATTCACTCTTCTTGTACTTACGTCGGCACTGTGCCTTTTATATTCAATTCCGATGCGATTTCTGTGTTTCATCGTCAATGTGAAGGTCCAAGGGATACAGTAAACCTCCACTGGTGCATCGGAATCCAATACTGGTCTCCCAGGAGCCGCTCAAACCACAAACTCTTAGGAGACTCTCTCTTCTTGTACTTAAGTCGGCACTGTGTCTTTTATATTCAATTCCGATGCGATTTCTGTGTTTCATTGTCAATGTGAAGGTCCAAGGGATACAGTAAACCTGCACTGGTGCATCGGAATCCCATACTGGTCTCCCAGGAGCCGCCCAAAGCACAAACTCTGAGAAGATTCACTCTTCTTGTACTTACGTCGGCACTGTGCCTTTTATATTCAATTCCGATGCGATTTCTGTGTTTCATCGTCAATGTGAAGGTCCAAGGGATACAGTAAACCTGCACTGGTGCATAGGAATCCAATACTGGTCTCCCAGGAGCCGCTCAAACCACAAACTCTTAGGAGACTCACTCTTCTTGTACTTAAGTCGGCACTGTTTCTTTTATATTCAATTCCGATGCGATTTCTGTGTTTCATTGTCAATGTGAAGGTCCAAGGGATACAGTAAACCTGCACTGGTGCATCGGAATCCCATACTGGTCTCCCAGGAGCCGCCCAACGCACAAACTCTGAGAAGATTCACTCTTCTTGTACTTACGTCGGCACTGTGCCTTTTATATTCAATTCCGATGCGATTTCTGTGTTTCATCGTCAATGTGAAGGTCCAAGGGATACAGTAAACCTGCACTGGTGCATCGGTATCCAATACTGGTCTCCCAGGATCCGCTCAAAGCACAGACTCTTAGGAGACTCACTCTTCTTGTACTTAGGTCGGCATTGTGTCATTTACATTCAATTCCGATGCGATTTCTGTGTTTCATTGTCAATGTGAAGGTCCAAGGGATACAGTAAACCTGCACTGGTGCATCGGAATCCCATACTGGTCTCCCAGGAGCCGCCCAAAGCACAAACTCTGAGAAGATTCACTCTTCTTGTACTTACGTCGGCACTGTGCCTTTTATATTCAATTCCGATGCGATTTCTGTGTTTCATCGTCAATGTGAAGGTCCAAGGCATACAGTGAACCTGCACTGGTGCATCGGAATCCAATACTGGTCTCCCAGGAGCCGCTCAAACCACAAACTCTTAGGAGACTCACTCTTCTTGTACTTAAGTCGGCACTGTGTCTTTTATATTCAATTCCGATGCGATTTCTGTGTTTCATCGTCAATGTGAAGGTCTAAGGGATACAGTAAACCTGCACTGGTGCATCGGAATCCAATACTGGTCTCCCAGGAGCCGCTCAAAGCACAAACTCTTAGGAGACTCACTCTTCTTGTACTGAAGTCGGCATTGTGGCATTTATATTCAATTCCGATGCGATTTCTGTGTTTCATTGTCAATGTGAAGGTCCAAGGGATACAGTAAATCTGCACTGGTGCATCGGAATCCCATACTGGTCTCCCAGGAGCCGCCCAAAGCACAAACTCTGAGAAGATTCACTCTTCTTGTACTTACGTCGGCACTGTGCCTTTTATATTCAATTCCGATGCGATTTCTGTGTTTCATCGTCAATGTGAAGGTCCAAGGGATACAGTAAACCTGCACTGGTGCATCGGAATCCAATACTGGTCTCCCAGGAGCCGCTCAAACCACAAACTCTTAGGAGACTCACTCTTCTTGTACTTAAGTCGGCACTGTGTCTTTTATATTCAATTCCGATGCGATTTCTGTGTTTAATCGTCAATGTGAAGGTCCAAGGGATACAGTAAACCTGCACTGGTGCATCGGAATCCAATACTGGTCTCCCAGGAGCCGCTCAAACTACAAACTCTTAGGATACTCACTCTTCTTGTACTTAAGTCGGCACTGTGTCTTTTATATTCAATTCCGATGCGATTTCTGTGTTTCATTGTCAATGTGAAGGTCCAAGGGATACAGTAAACCTGCACTGGTGCATCGTAATCCAATACTGGTCTCACAGGAGCCGCCCAAAGCACAAACTCTGAGAAGATTCACTCTTCTTGTACTTACGTCGGCACTGTGCCTTTTATATTCAATTCCGATGCGATTTCTGTGTTTCATCGTCAATGTGAAGATCCAAGGGATACAGTAAACCTGCACTGGTGCATCGGAATCCAATACTGGTCTCCCAGGAGCCGCTCAAACCACAAACTCTGAGAAGATTCACTCTTCTTGTACTTACGTCGGCACTGTGCCTTTTATATTCAATTCCGATGCGATTTCTGTGTTTCATCGTCAATGTGAAGGTCCAAGGGATACAGTAAACCTGCACTGGTGCATCGGAATCCAATACTGGTCTCCCAGGAGCCGCTCAAACCACAAACTCTTAGGAGACTCACTCTTCTTGTACTTAAGTCGGCACTGTGTCTTTTATATTCAATTCCGATGCGATTTCTGTGTTTCATTGTCAATGTGAAGGTCCAAGGGATACAGTAAACCTGCAATGGTGCATCGGAATCCCATACTGGTCTCCCAGGAGCCGCCCAAAGCACAAACTCTGAGAAGATTCACTCTTCTTGTACTTACGTCGGCACTGTGCCTTTTATATTCAATTCCGATGCGATTTCTGTGTTTCATCGTCAATGTGAAGGTCCAAGGGATACAGTAAACCTGCACTGGTGCATCGGAATCCAATACTGGTCTCCCAGGAGCCGCCCAAAGCACAAACTCTGAGAAGATTCACTCTTCTTGTACTTACGTCGGCACTGTGCCTTTTATATTCAATTCCGATGCGATTTCTGTGTTTCATCGTCAATGTGAAGGTCCAAGGGATACAGTAAACCTGCACTGGTGCATCGGAATCCAATACTGGTCTCCCAGGAGCCGCTCAAACCACAAACTCTTAGGAGACTCACTCTTCTTGTACTTAAGTCGGCACTGTGTCTTTTATATTCAATTCCGATGCGATTTCTGTGTTTCATTGTCAATTTGAAGGTTTAAGGGATACAGTAAACCTGCAATGGTGCATCGGAATCCCATACTGGTCTCCCAGGAGCCGCCCAAAGCACAAACTCTGAGAAGATTCACTGTTCTTGTACTTACGTCGGCACTGTGCCTTTTATATTCAATTCCGATGCGATTTCTGTGTTTCATCGTCAATGTGAAGGTCCAAGGGATACAGTAAACCTGCACTGGTGCATCGGAATCCAATACTGGTCTCCCAGGAGCCGCTCAAACCACAAACTCTTAGGAGACTCACTCTTCTTGTACTTAAGTCGGCACTGTGTCTTTTATATTCAATTCCGATGCGATTTCTGTGTTTCATTGTCAATGTGAAGGTCCAAAGGATACAGTAAACCTGCAATGGTGCATCGGAATCCCATACTGGTCTCCCAGGAGCCGCCCAAAGCACAAACTCTGAGAAGATTCACTCTTCTTGTACTTACGTCGGCACTGTGCCTTTTATATTCAATTCCGATGCGATTTCTGTGTTTCATCGTCAATGTGAAGGTCCAAGGGATACAGTAAACCTGCACTGGTGCATCGGAATCCAATACTGGTCTCCCAGGAGCCGCTCAAACCACAAACTCTTAGGAGACTCACTCTTCTTGTACTTAAGTCGGCACTGTGTCTTTTATATTCAATTCCGATGCGATTTCTGTGTTTAATCGTCAATGTGAAGGTCCAAGGGATACAGTAAACCTGCACTGGTGCATCGGAATCCAATACTGGTCTCCCAGGAGCCGCTCAAACCACAAACTCTTAGGAGACTCACTCTTCATGTACTTAAGTCGGCACTGTGCCTTTTATATTCAATTCCGATGCGATTTCTGTGTTTCATTGTCAATGTGAAGGTCCAAGGGATACAGTAAACCTGCACTGGTGCATCGGAATCCAATACTGGTCTCCCAGGAGCCGCTCAAACCACAAACTCTTAGGAGACTCACTCTTCATGTACTTAAGTCGGCACTGTGCCTTTTATATTCAATTCCGATGCGATTTCTGTGTTTCATTGTCAATGTGAAGGTCCAAGGGATACAGTAAACCTGCACTGGTGCATCGTAATCCAATACTGGTCTCACAGGAGCCGCCCAAAGCACAAACTCTGAGAAGATTCACTCTTCTTGTACTTACGTCGGCACTGTGCCTTTTATATTCAATTCCGATGCGATTTCTGTGTTTCATCGTCAATGTGAAGGTCCAAGGGATACAGTAAACCTGCACTGGTGCATCGGAATCCAATACTGGTCTCCCAGGAGCCGCCCAAAGCACAAACTCTGAGAAGATTCACTCTTCTTGTACTTACGTCGGCACTGTGCCTTTTATATTCAATTCCGATGCGATTTCTGTGTTTCATCGTCAATGTGAAGGTCCAAGGGATACAGTAAACCTGCACTGGTGCATCGGAATCCAATACTGGTCTCCCAGGAGCCGCTCAAACCACAAACTCTTAGGAGACTCACTCTTCTTGTACTTAAGTCGGCACTGTGTCTTTTATATTCAATTCCGATGCGATTTCTGTGTTTCATTGTCAATGTGAAGGTCCAAGGGATACAGTAAACCTGCACTGGTGCATCGGAATCCAATACTGGTCTCCCAGGAGCCGCTCAAACCACAAACTCTTAGGAGACTCACTCTTCTTGTACTTACGTCGGCACTGTGCCTTATATATTCAATTCCGATGCGATTTCTGTGTTTCATTGTCAATGTGAAGGTCCAAGATATACAGTAAACCTGCACTGGTGCATCGAAATCCCATCTTGGTCTCCCAGGAGCCGCCCAAAGCACAAACTCTGAGAAGATTCACTCTTCTTGTACTTACGTCGGCACTGTGCCTTTTATATTTAATTCCGATGCGATTTCTGTGTTTCATCGTCAATGTGAAGGTCCAAGGGATACAGTAAACCTGCACTGGTGCATCGGAATCCAATACTGGTCTCCCAGGAGCCGCTCAAACCACAAACTCTTAGGAGACTCACTCTTCTTGTACTTAAGTCGGCACTGTGTCTTTTATATTCAATTCCGATGCGATTTCTGTAATTCATTGTCAATGTGAAGGTCCAAGGGATACAGTAAACCTGCACTTGTGCATCGGAATCCCATACTGGTCTCCCAGGAGCCGCCCAAAGCACAAACTCTGAGAAGATTCACTCTTCTTGTACTTACGTCGGCACTGTGCCTTTTATATTCGATTCCGATGCGATTTCTGTGTTTCATCGTCAATGTGAAGGTCCAAGGGATACAGTAAACCTGCACTGGTGCATCGGAATCCAATACTGGTCTCCCAGGAGCCGCTCAAACCACAAACTCTTAGGAGACTCACTCTTCTTGTACTTAAGTCGGCACTGTGTCTTTTATATTCAATTCCGATGCGATTTCTGTGTTTCATTGTCAATGTGAAGGTCCAAGGGATACAGTAAACCTGCACTGGTGCATCGGAATCCCATACTGGTCTCCCAGGAGCCGCCCAAAGCACAAACTCTGAGAAGATTCACTCTTCTTGTACTTACGTCGGCACTGTGCCTTTTATATTCAATTCAGATGCGATTTCTGTGTTTCATCAACAATGTGAAGGTCCAAGGGATACAGTTAACCTGCACTGGTGCATCGGTATCCAATACTGGTCTCCCAGGATCCGCTCAAACCACAAACTCTTAGGAGACTCACTCTTCTTGTACTTAAGTCGGCATTGTGTCTTTTATATTCAATTCCGATGCGATTTCTGTGTTTCATTGTCAATGTGAAGGTCCAAGGGATACAGTAAACCTGCACTGGTGCATCGGAATCCCATACTGGTCTCCCAGGAGCCGCCCAAAGCACAAACTCTGAGAAGATTCACTCTTCTTGTATTTACGTCGGCACTGTGCCTTTTATATTCAATTCCGATGCGATTACTGTGTTTCATCGTCAATGTGAAGGTCCAAGGGATACAGTAAACCTGCACTGGTGCTTCGGAATCCAATACTGGTCTCCCAGGAGCCGCTCAAACCACAAACTCTTAGGAGACTCACTCTTCTTGTACTTAAGTCGGCACTGTGTCTTTTATATTCAATTCCGATGCGATTTCTGTGTTTCATTGTCAATGTGAAGGTCCAAGGGATACAGTAAACCTGCACTGGTGCATCGGAATCCCATACTGGTCTCCCAGGAGCCGCCCAA
Organism: Schistocerca nitens; assembly: GCF_023898315.1. Taxonomy (NCBI): domain Eukaryota; kingdom Metazoa; phylum Arthropoda; class Insecta; order Orthoptera; family Acrididae; genus Schistocerca; species Schistocerca nitens. The sequence goes on from NC_064625.1 coordinate 186,083,262, forward strand.
AGCACAAACTCTGAGAAGATTCACTCTTCTTGTACTTACGTCGGCACTGTGCCTTTTATATTCAATTCCGATGCGATTTCTGTGTTTCATCAACAATGTGAAGGTCCAAGGGATACAGTAAACCTGCACTGGTGCATCGGTATCCAATACTGGTCTCCCAGGATCCGCTCAAACCACAAACTCTTAGGAGACTCACTCTTCTTGTACTTAAGTCGGCATTGTGTCTTTTATATTCAATTCCGATGCGATTTCTGTGTTTCATTGTCAATGTGAAGGTCCAAGGGATACAGTAAACCTGCACTGGTGCATCGGAATCCCATACTGGTCTCCCAGGAGCCGCCCAAAGCACAAACTCTGAGAAGATTCACTCTTCTTGTACTTACGTCGGCACTGTGCCTTTTATATTCAATTCCGATGCGATTACTGTGTTTCATCGTCAATGTGAAGGTCCAAGGGATACAGTAAACCTGCACTGGTGCTTCGGAATCCAATACTGGTCTTACAGGAGCCGCTCAAACCACAAAGTCTTAGGAGACTCACTCTTCTTGTACTTAAGTCGGCACTGTGTCTTTTATATTCAATTCCGATGCGATTTCTGTGTTTCATTGTCAATGTGAAGGTCCAAGGGATACAGTAAACCTGCACTGGTGCATCGGAATCCCATACTGGTCTCCCAGGAGCCGCCCAAAGCACAAACTCTGAGAAGATTCACTCTTCTTGTACTTACGTCGGCACTGTGCCTTTTATATTCAATTCCTATGCGATTTCAGTGTTTCATCGTCAATGTGAAGGTCCAAGGGATACAGTAAACCTGCAATGGTGCATCGGAATCCAATACTGGTCTCCCAGGAGCCGCTCAAACCACAAACTCTTAGGAGACTCACTCTTCTTGTACTTAAGTCGGCACTGTGTCTTTTATATTCAATTCCGATGCGATTTCTGTGTTTAATCGTCAATGTGAAGGTCCAAGGGATACAGTAAACCTGCACTGGTGCATCGGAATCCAATACTGGTCTCCCAGGAGCCGCTCAAACCACAAACTCTTAGGAGACTCACTCTTCATGTACTTAAGTCGGCACTGTGCCTTTTATATTCAATTCCGATGCGATTTCTGTGTTTCATTGTCAATGTGAAGGTCCAAGGGATACAGTAAACCTGCACTGGTGCATCGGAATCCAATACTGGTCTCCCAGGAGCCGCTCAAACCACAAACTCTTAGGAGACTCACTCTTCTTGTACTTACGTCGGCACTGTGCCTTTTATATTCAATTCCGATGCGATTTCTGTGTTTCATCGTCAATGTGAAGGTCCAAGGGATACAGTAAACCTGCACTGGTGCATCGGAATCCAATACTGGTCTCCCAGGAGCCGCCCAAAGCACAAACTCTGAGAAGATTCACTCTTCTTGTACTTACGTCGGCACTGTGCCTTTTATATTCAATTCCGATGCGATTTCTGTGTTTCATCGTCAATGTGAAGGTCCAAGGGATACAGTAAACCTGCACTGGTGCATCGGAATCCAATACTGGTCTCCCAGGAGCCGCTCAAACCACAAACTCTTAGGAGACTCACTCTTCTTGTACTTAAGTCGGCACTGTGTCTTTTATATTCAATTCCGATGCGATTTCTGTGTTTCATTGTCAATGTGAAGGTCCAAGGGATACAGTAAACCTGCAATGGTGCATCGGAATCCCATACTGGTCTCCCAGGAGCCGCCCAAAGCACAAACTCTGAGAAGAATCAATCATCTTGTACTTAAGTCGGCACTGTGCCTTTTATATTCAATTCCGATGCGATTTCTGTGTTTCATCGTCAATGTGAAGGTCCAAGGGATACAGTAAACCTGCACTGGTGCATCGGAATCCAATACTGGTCTCCCAGGAGCCGCTCAAACCACAAACTCTTAGGAGACTCACTCTTCTTGTACTTAAGTCGGCACTGTGTCTTTTATATTCAATTCCGATGCGATTACTGTGTTTCATTGTCAATGTGAAGGTCCAAGGTATACAGTAAACCTGCACTGGTGCATCGGAATCCCATACTGGTCTCCCAGGAGCCGCCCAAAGCACAAACTCTGAGAAGATTCACTCTTCTTGTACTTACGTCGGCACTGTGCCTTTTATATTCAATTCCGATGCGATTTCTGTGTTTCATCGTCAATGTGAAGGTCCAAGGGATACAGTAAACCTGCACTGGTGCATCGGAATCCAATACTGGTCTCCCAGGAGCCGCTCAAACCACAAACTCTTAGGAGACTCACTCTTCTTGTACTTAAGTCGGCACTGTGTCTTTTATATTCAATTCCGATGCGATTTCTGTGTTTCATTGTCAATGTGAAGGTCCAAGGGATACAGTAAACCTGCACTGGTGCATCGGAATCCCATACTGGTCTCCCAGGAGCCGCCCAAAGCACAAACTCTGAGAAGATTCACTCTTCTTGTACTTACGTCGGCACTGTGCCTTTTATATTCAATTCCGATGCGATTTCTGTGTTTCATCGTCAATGTGAAGGTCCAAGGGATACAGTAAACCTGCACTGGTGCATCGGAATCCAATACTGGTCTCCCAGGAGCCGCTCAAACCACAAACTCTTAGGAGACTCACTCTTCTTGTACTTACGTCGGCACTGTGCCTTATATATTCAATTCCGATGCGATTTCTGTGTTTCATTGTCAATGTGAAGGTCCAAGGGATACAGTAAACTTGCACTGGTGCATCGGAATCCCATACTGGTCTCCCAGGAGCCGCCCAAAGCACAAACTCTGAGAAGATTCACTCTTCTTGTACTTACGTCGGCACTGTGCCTTTTATATTCAATTCCGATGCGATTACTGTGTTTCATCGTCAATGTGAAGGTCCAAGGGATACAGTAAACCTGCACTGGTGCTTCGGAATCCAATACTGGTCTCCCAGGAGCCGCTCAAACCACAAACTCTTAGGAGACTCACTCTTCTTGTACTTAAGTCGGCACTGTGTCTTTTATATTCAATTCCGATGCGATTTCTGTGTTTCATTGTCAATGTGAAGGTCCAAGGGATACAGTAAACCTGCACTGGTGCATCGGAATCCCATACTGGTCTCCCAGGAGCCGCCCAAAGCACAAACTCTGAGAAGATTCACTCTTCTTGTACTTACGTCGGCACTGTGCCTTTTATATTCAATTCCGATGCGATTTCAGTGTTTCATCGTCAATGTGAAGGTCCAAGGGATACAGAAAACCTGCACTGGTGCATCGGAATCCAATACTGGTCTCCCAGGAGCCGCTCAAACCACAAACTCTTAGGAGACTCACTCTTCTTGTACTTAAGTCGGCACTGTGTCTTTTATATTCAATTCCGATGCGATTTCTGTGTTTCATTGTCAATGTGAAGGTCCAAGGGATACAGTAAACCTGCACTGGTGCACCGGAAACCCATACTGGTCTCCCAGGAGACGCCCAAAGCACAAGCTCTGAGAAGATTCACTCTTCTTGTACTTACATCGGCACTGTGCCTTTTATATTCAATTCCGATGCGATTTCTGTGTTTCATCGTCAATGTGAAGGTCCAAGGGATACAGTAAACCTGCACTGGTGCATCGGAATCCAATACTGGTCTCCCAGGAGCCGCTCAAACCACAAACTCTTAGGAGACTCACTCTTCTTGTACTTAAGTCGGCACTGTGTCTTTTATATTCAATTCCGATGCGATTTCTGTGTTTCATCGTCAATGTGAAGGTCCAAGGGATACGGTAAACCTGCACTGGTGCATCGGAATCCCATACTGGTCTCCCAGGAGCCGCCCAAAGCACAAACTCTGAGAAGATTCACTCTTCTTGTACTTACGTCGGCACTGTGCCTTTTATATTCAATTCCGATGCGATTTCTGTGTTTCATCGTCAATGTGAAGGTCCAAGGGATACAGTAAACCTGCACTGGTGCATCGGAATCCAATACTGGTCTCCCAGGAGCCGCTCAAACCACAAACTCTTAGGAGACTCACTCTTCTTGTACTTAAGTCGGCACTGTGTCTTTTATATTCAATTCCGATGCGATTTCTGTGTTTCATTGTCAATGTGAAGGTCCAAGGGATACAGTAAACCTGCACTGGTGCATCGGAATCCCATACTGGTCTCCCAGGAACCGCCCAAAGCACAAACTCTGAGAAGATTCACTCTTCTTGTACTTACGTCGGCACTGTGCCTTTTATATTCAATTGCGATGCGATTTCTGTGTTTCATCGTCAGTGTGAAGGTCCAAGGGATACAGTAAACCTGCACTGGTGGATCGGAATCCAATACTGGTCTCCCAGGAGCCGCTCAAACCACAAACTCTTAGGAGACTCACTCTTCTTGTACCTAAGTCGGCACTGTGTCTTTTATATTCAATTCCGATGCGATTTCTGTGTTTCATTGTCAATGTGAAGGTCCAAGGGATACAGTAAACCTGCACTGGTGCATCGGAATCCCATACTGGTCTCCCAGGAGCCGCCCAAAGCACAAACTCTGAGAAGATTCACTCTTCTTGTACTTACGTCGGCACTGTGCCTTTTATATTCAATTCCGATGCGATTTCTGTGTTTCATCGTCAATGTGAAGGTCCAAGGGATACAGTAAACCTGCACTGGAGCATCGGAATCCAATACTGGTCTCCCAGGAGCCGCTCAAACCACAAACTCTTAGGAGACTCACTCTTCTTGTACTTAAGTCGGCACTGTGTCTTTTATATTCAATTCCGATGCGATTTCTGTGTTTCATTGTCAATGTGAAGGTCCAAGGGATACAGTAAACCTGCACTGGTGCATCGGAATCCCATACTGGTCTCCCAGGAGCCGCCCAAAGCACAAACTCTGAGAAGATTCACTCTTCTTGTACTTACGTCGGCACTGTGCCTTTTATATTCAATTCCGATGCGATTTCTGTGTTTCATCGTCAATGTGAAGGTCCAAGGGATACAGTAAACCTGCACTGGTGCATCGGAATCCAATACTGGTCTCCCAGGAGCCGCTCAAACCACAAACTCTTAGGAGACTCACTCTTCTTGTACTTAAGTCGGCACTGTGTCTTTTATATTCAATTCCGATGCGATTTCTGTGTTTCATTGTCAATGTGAAGGTCCAAGGGATACAGTAAACCTGCACTGGTGCATCGGCATCCCATACTGGTCTCCCAGGAGCCGCCCAAAGCACAAACTCTGAGAAGATTCACTCTTCTTGTACTTACGTCGGCACTGTGCCTTTTATATTCAATTCCGATGCGATTTCTGTGTTTCATCGTCAATGTGAAGGTCCAAGGGATACAGTAAACCTGCACTGGTGCATCGGAATCCAATACTGGTCTCCCAGGAGCCGCTCAAACCACAAACTCTAAGGAGACTCACTCTTCTTGTACTTAAGTCGGCACTGTGTCTTTTATATTCAATTCCGATGCGATTTCTGTGTTTCATTGTCAATGTGAAGGTCCAAGGGATACAGTAAACCTGCACTGGTGCATCGGAATCCCATACTGGTCACCCAGGAGCCGCCCAAAGCACAAACTCTGAGAAGATTCACTCTTCTTGTACTTACGTCGGCACTGTGCCTTTTATATTCAATTCCGATGCGATTTCTGTGTTTCATCGTCAATTTGAAGGTCCAAGGGATACAGTAAACCTGCACTGGTGCATCGGAATCCAATACTGGTCTCCCAGGAGCCGCTCAAACCACAAACTCTTAGGAGACTCACTCTTCTTGTACTTATGTCGGCACTGTGTCTTTTATATTCAATTCCGATGCGATTTCTGTGTTTCATTGTCAATGTGAAGGTCCAAGGGATACAGTAAACCTGCACTGGTGCATCGGAATCCCATACTGGTCTCCCAGGAGCCGCCCAAAGCACAAACTCTGAGAAGATTCACTCTTCTTGTACTTACGTCGGCACTGTGCCTTTTATATTCAATTCCGATGCGATTTCTGAGTTTCATCGTCAATGTGAAGGTCCAAGGGATACAGTAAACCTGCACTGGTGCATCGGAATCCAATACTGGTCTCCCAGGAGCCGCTCAAACCACAAACTCTTAGGAGACTCACTCTTCTTGTACTTAAGTCGGCACTGTGTCTTTTATATTCAATTCCGATGCGATTTCTGTGTTTCATTGTCAATTTGAAGGTCCAAGGGATACAGTAAACCTGCACTGGTGCATCGGAATCCCATACTGGTCTCCCAGGAGCCGCCCAAAGCAGAAACTCTGAGAAGATTCACTCTTCTTGTACTTACGTCGGCACTGTGCCTTTTATATTCAATTCCGATGCGATTTCTGTGTTTCATCATCAATGTGAAGGTCCAAGGGATACAGTAAACCTGCACTGGTGCATCGGAATCCAATACTGGTCTCCCAGGAGCCGCTCAAACCACAAACTCTTAGGAGACTCACTCTTCTTGTACTTAAGTCGGCACTGTGTCTTTTATATTCAATTCCGATGCGATTTCTGTGTTTCATTGTCAATGTGAAGGTCCAAGGGATACAGTAAACCTGCACTGGTGCATCGGAATCCCATACTGCTCTCCCAGGAGGCGCCCAAAGCACAAACTCTGAGAAGATTCACTCTTCTTGTACTTACGTCGGCACTGTGCCTTTTAGATTCAATTCCGATGCGATTTCTGTGTTTCATCGTCAATGTGAAGGTCCAAGGGATACAGTAAACCTGCACTGGTGCATCGGAATCCAATACTGGTCTCCCAGGAGCCGCTCAAACCACAAACTCTTAGGAGACTCACTCTTCTTGTACTTAAGTCGGCACTGTGTCTTTTGTATTCAATTCCGATGCGATTTCTGTGTTTCATTGTCAATGTGAAGGTCCAAGGGATACAGTAAACCTGCACTGGTGCATCGGAATCCCATACTGCTCTCCCAGGAGCCGCCCAAAGCACAATCTCTGAGAAGATTCACTCTTCTTGTACTTAAGTCGGCACTGTGCCTTTTATATTCAATTCCGATGCGATTTCTGTGTTTCATCGTCAATGTGAAGGTCCAAGGGATACAGTAAACCTGCACTGGTGCATCGGAATCCCATACTGGTCTCCCAGGAGCCGCCCAAAGCACAAACTCTGAGAAGATTCACTCTTCTTGTACTTACGTCGGCACTGTGCCTTTTATATTCAATTCCGATGCGATTTCTGTGTTTCATCGTCAATGTGAATGTCCAAGGGATACAGTAAACCTGCACTGGTGCATCGGAATCCAATACTGGTCTCCGAGGAGCCGCTCAAACCACAAACTCTTAGGAGACTCACTCTTCTTGTACTTAAGTCGGCACTGTGTTTTATATTGAATTCCGATGCGATTTCTGTGTTTCATTGTCAATGTGAAGGTCCAAGGGATACAGTAAACCTGCACTGGTGCATCGGAATCCCATACTGGTCTCCCAGGAGCCGCCCAAAGCACAAACTCTGAGAAGATTCACTCTTCTTGTACTTACGTCGGCACTGTGCATTTTATATTCAATTGCGATGCGATTTCTGTGTTTCATCGTCAATGTGAAGGTCCAAGGGATACAGTAAACCTGCACTGGAGCATCGGAATCCAATACTGGTCTCCCAGGAGCCGCTCAAACCACAAACTCTTAGGAGACTCACTCTTCTTGTACTTAAGTCGGCACTGTGTCTTTTATATTCAATTCCGATGCGATTTCTGTGTTTCATTGTCAATGTGAAGGTCCAAGGGATACAGTAAACCTGCACTGGTGCATCGGAATCCGATACTGGTCTCCCAGGAGCCGCCCAAAGCACAAACTCTGAGAAGATTCACTCTTCTTGTACTTACGTCGGCACTGTGCCTTTTATATTCAATTCCGATGCGATTTCTGTGTTTCATCGTCAATGTGAAGGTCCAAGGGATACAGTAAACCTGCACTGGTGCATCGGAATCCAATACTGGTCTCCCAGGAGCCGCCCAAACCACAAACTCTTAGGAGACTCACTCTTCTTGTACTTAAGTCGGCACTGTGTCTTTTATATTCAATTCCGATGCGATTTCTGTGTTTCATTGTCAATGTGAAGGTCCAAGGGATACAGTAAACCTGCACTGGTGCATCGGAATCCCATACTGGTCTCCCAGGAGCCGCCCAAAGCACAAACTCTGAGAAGATTCACTCTTCTTGTACTTACGTCGGCACTGTGCCTTTTATATTCAATTCCGATGCGATTTCTGTGTTTCATCGTCAATGTGAAGGTCCAAGGGATACAGTAAACCTGCACTGGTGCATCGGAATCCAATACTGGTCTCCCAGGAGCCGCTCAAACCACAAACTCTAAGTAGACTCACTCTTCTTGTACTTAAGTCGGCACTGTGTCTTTTATATTCAATTCCGATGCGATTTGTGTGTTTCATTGTCAATGTGAAGGTCCAAGGGATACAGTAAACCTGCACTGGTGCATCGGAATCCCATACTGGTCTCCCAGGAGCCGCCCAAAGCACAAACTCTGAGAAGATTCACTCTTCTTGTACTTACGTCGGCACTGTGCCTTTTATATTCAATTCCGATGCGATTTCTGTGTTTCATCGTCAATGTGAAGGTCCAAGGGATACAGTAAACCTGCACTGGTGCATCGGAATCCAATACTGGTCTCCCAGGAGCCGCTCAAACCACAAACTCTTAGGAGACTCACTCTTCTTGTACTTATGTCGGCACTGTGTCTTTTATATTCAATTCCGATGCGATTTCTGTGTTTCATTGTCAATGTGAAGGTCCAAGGGATACAGTAAACCTGCACTGGTGCATCGGAATCCCATACTGGTCTCCCAGGAGCCGCCCAAAGCACAAACTCTGAGAAGATTCACTCTTCTTGTACTTACGTCGGCACTGTGCCTTTTATATTCAATTGCGATGCGATTTCTGTGTTTCATCGTCAGTGTGAAGGTCCAAGGGATACAGTAAACCTGCACTGGTGCATCGGAATCCAATACTGGTCTCCCAGGAGCCGCTCAAACCACAAACTCTTAGGAGACTCACTCTTCTTGTACTTAAGTCGGCACTGTGTCTTTTATATTCAATTCCGATGCGATTTCTGTGTTTCATTGTCAATGTGAAGGTGCAAGGGATACAGTAAACCTGCACTGGTGCATCGGAATCCCATACTGGTCTCCCAGGAGCCGCCCAAAGCACAAACTCTGAGAAGATTCACTCTTCTTGTACTTACGTCGGCACTGTGCCTTTTATATTCAATTCCGATGCGATTTCTGTGTTTCATCGTCAATGTGAAGGTCCAAGGGATACAGTAAACCTGCACTGGAGCATCGGAATCCAATACTGGTCTCCCAGGAGCCGCTCAAACCACAAACTCTTAGGAGACTCACTCTTCTTGTACTTAAGTCGGCACTGTGTCTTTTATATTCAATTCCGATGCGATTTCTGTGTTTCATTGTCAATGTGAAGGTCCAAGGGATACAGTAAACCTGCACTGGTGCATCGGAATCCCATACTGGTCTCCCAGGAGCCGCCCAAAGCACAAACTCTGAGAAGATTCACTCTTCTTGTACTTACGTCGGCACTGTGCCTTTTATATTCAATTCCGATGCGATTTCTGTGTTTCATCGTCAATGTGAAGGTCCAAGGGATACAGTAAACCTGCACTGGTGCATCGGAATCCAATACTGGTCTCCCAGGAGCCGCTCAAACCACAAACTCTTAGGAGACTCACTCTTCTTGTACTTAAGTCGGCACTGTGTCTTTTATATTCAATTCCGATGCGATTTCTGTGTTTCATTGTCAATGTGAAGGTCCAAGGGATACAGTAAACCTGCACTGGTGCATCGGCATCCCATACTGGTCTCCCAGGAGCCGCCCAAAGCACAAACTCTGAGAAGATTCACTCTTCTTGTACTTACGTCGGCACTGTGCCTTTTATATTCAATTCCGATGCGATTTCTGTGTTTCATCGTCAATGTGAAGGTCCAAGGGATACAGTAAACCTGCACTGGTGCATCGGAATCCAATACTGGTCTCCCAGGAGCCGCTCAAACCACAAACTCTAAGGAGACTCACTCTTCTTGTACTTAAGTCGGCACTGTGTCTTTTATATTCAATTCCGATGCGATTTCTGTGTTTCATCGTCAATGTGAAGGTCCAAGGGATACAGTAAACCTGCACTGGTGCATCGGAATCCAATACTGGTCTCCCAGGAGCCGCTCAAACCACAAACTCTTAGGAGACTCACTCTTCTTGTACTTATGTCGGCACTGTGTCTTTTATATTCAATTCCGATGCGATTTCTGTGTTTCATTGTCAATGTGAAGGTCCAAGGGATACAGTAAACCTGCACTGGTGCATCGGAATCCCATACTGGTCTCCCAGGAGCCGCCCAAAGCACAAACTCTGAGAAGATTCACTCTTCTTGTACTTACGTCGGCACTGTGCCTTTTATATTCAATTCCGATGCGATTTCTGTGTTTCATCGTCAATGTGAAGGTCCAAGGGATACAGTAAACCTGCACTGGTGCATCGGAATCCAATACTGGTCTCCCAGGAGCCGCCCAAACCACAAACTCTTAGGAGACTCACTCTTCTTGTACTTAAGTCGGCACTGTGTCTTTTATATTCAATTCCGATGCGATTTCTGTGTTTCATTGTCAATGTGAAGGTCCAAGGGATACAGTAAACCTGCACTGGTGCATCGGAATCCCATACTGGTCTCCCAGGAGCCGCCCAAAGCACAAACTCTGAGAAGATTCACTCTTCTTGTACTTACGTCGGCACTGTGCCTTTTATATTCAATTCCGATGCGATTTCTGTGTTTCATCGTCAATGTGAAGGTCCAAGGGATACAGTAAACCTGCACTGGTGCATCGGAATCCAATACTGGTCTCCCAGGAGCCGCTCAAACCACAAACTCTAAGGAGACTCACTCTTCTTGTACTTAAGTCGGCACTGTGTCTTTTATATTCAATTCCGATGCGATTTCTGTGTTTCATTGTCAATGTGAAGGTCCAAGGGATACAGTAAACCTGCACTGGTGCATCGGAATCCCATACTGGTCTCCCAGGAGCCGCCCAAAGCACAAACTCTGAGAAGATTCACTCTTCTTGTACTTACGTCGGCACTGTGCCTTTTATATTCAATTCCGATGCGATTTCTGTGTTTCATCGTCAATGTGAAGGTCCAAGGGATACAGTAAACCTGCACTGGTGCATCGGAATCCAATACTGGTCTCCCAGGAGCCGCTCAAACCACAAACTCTTAGGAGACTCACTCTTCTTGTACTTATGTCGGCACTGTGTCTTTTATATTCAATTCCGATGCGATTTCTGTGTTTCATTGTCAATGTGAAGGTCCAAGGGATACAGTAAACCTGCACTGGTGCATCCGAATCACATACTGGTCTCCCAGGAGCCGCCCAAAGCACAAACTCTGAGAAGATTCACTCTTCTTGTACTTACGTCGGCACTGTGCCTTTTATATTCAATTGCGATGCGATTTCTGTGTTTCATCGTCAGTGTGAAGGTCCAAGGGATACAGTAAACCTGCACTGGTGCATCGGAATCCAATACTGGTCTCCCAGGAGCCGCTCAAACCACAAACTCTTAGGAGACTCACTCTTCTTGTACTTAAGTCGGCACTGTGTCTTTTATATTCAATTCCGATGCGATTTCTGTGTTTCATTGTCAATGTGAAGGTGCAAGGGATACAGTAAACCTGCACTGGTGCATCGGAATCCCATACTGGTCTCCCAGGAGCCGCCCAAAGCACAAACTCTGAGAAGATTCACTCTTCTTGTACTTACGTCGGCACTGTGCCTTTTATATTCAATTCCGATGTGATTTCTGTGTTTCATCGTCAATGTGAAGGTCCAAGGGATACAGTAAACCTGCACTGGAGCATCGGAATCCAATACTGGTCTCCCAGGAGCCGCTCAAACCACAACCTCTTAGGAGACTCACTCTTCTTGTACTTAAGTCGGCACTGTGTCTTTTATATTCAATTCCGATGCGATTTCTGTGTTTCATTGTCAATGTGAAGGTCCAAGGGATACAGTAAACCTGCACTGGTGCATCGGAATCCCATACTGGTCTCCCAGGAGCCGCCCAAAGCACAAACTCTGAGAAGATTCACTCTTCTTGTACTTACGTCGGCACTGTGCCTTTTATATTCAATTCCGATGCGATTTCTGTGTTTCATCGTCAATGTGAAGGTCCAAGGGATACAGTAAACCTGCACTGGTGCATCGGAATCCAATACTGGTCTCCCAGGAGCCGCTCAAACCACAAACTCTTAGGAGACTCACTCTTCTTGTACTTAAGTCGGCACTGTGTCTTTTTTATATTCAATTCCGATGCGATTTCTGTGTTTCATTGTCAATGTGAAGGTCCAAGGGATACAGTAAACCTGCACTGGTGCATCGGCATCCCATACTGGTCTCCCAGGAGCCGCCCAAAGCACAAACTCTGAGAAGATTCACTCTTCTTGTACTTACGTCGGCACTGTGCCTTTTATATTCAATTCCGATGCGATTTCTGTGTTTCATCGTCAATGTGAAGGTCCAAGGGATACAGTAAACCTGCACTGGTGCATCGGAATCCAATACTGGTCTCCCAGGAGCCGCTCAAACCACAAACTCTAAGGAGACTCACTCTTCTTGTACTTAAGTCGGCACTGTGTCTTTTATATTCAATTCCGATGCGATTTCTGTGTTTCATTGTCAATGTGAAGGTCCAAGGGATACAGTAAACCTGCACTGGTGCATCGGAATCCCATACTGGTCTCCCAGGAGCCGCCCAAAGCACAAACTCTGAGAAGATTTACTCTTCTTGTACTTACGTCGGCACTGTGCCTTTTATATTCAATTCCGATGCGATTTCTGTGTTTCATCGTCAATGTGAAGGTCCAAGGGATACAGTAAACCTGCACTGGTGCATCGGAATCCAATACTGGTCTCCCAGGAGCCGCTCAAACCACAAACTCTTAGGAGACTCACTCTTCTTGTACTTATGTCGGCACTGTGTCTTTTATATTCAATTCCGATGCGATTTCTGTGTTTCATTGTCAATGTGAAGGTCCAAGGGATACAGTAAACCTGCACTGGTGCATCGGAATCCCATACTGGTCTCCCAGGAGCCGCCCAAAGCACAAACTCTGAGAAGATTCACTCTTCGTGTACTTACGTCGGCACTGTGCCTTTTATATTCAATTCCGATGCGATTTCTGTGTTTCATCGTCAATGTGAAGGTCCAAGGGATACAGTAAACCTGCACTGGTGCATCGGAATCCAATACTGGTCTCCCAGGAGCCGCTCAAACCACAAACTCTTAGGAGACTCACTCTTCTTGTACTTAAGTCGGCACTGTGTCTTTTATATTCAATTCCGATGCGATTTCTGTGTTTCATTGTCAATGTGAAGGTCCAAGGGATACAGTAAACCTGCACTGGTGCATCGGAATCCAATACTGGTCTCCCAGGAGCCGCCCAAAGCACAAACTCTGAGAAGATTCACTCTTCTTGTACTTACGTCGGCACTGTGCCTTTTATATTCAATTCCGATGCGATTTCTGTGTTTCATCATCAATGTGAAGGTCCAAGGGATACAGTAAACCTGCACTGGTGCATCGGAATCCAATACTGGTCTCCCAGGAGCCGCTCAAACCACAAACTCTTAGGAGACTCACTCTTCTTGTACTTAAGTCGGCACTGTGTCTTTTATATTCAATTCCGATGCGATTTCTGTGTTTCATTGTCAATGTGAAGGTCCAAGGGATACAATAAACCTGCACTGGTGCATCGGAATCCCATACTGCTCTCCCAGGAGCCGCCCAAAGCACAAACTCTGAGAAGATTCACTCTTCTTGTACTTAAGTCGGCACTGTGCCTTTTATATTCAATTCCGATGCGATTTCTGTGTTTCATCGTCAATGTGAAGGTCCAAGGGATACAGTAAACCTGCACTGGTGCATCGGAATCCAATACTGGTCTCCCAGGAGCCGCTCAAACCACAAACTCTTAGGAGACTCACTCTTCTTGTACTTAAGTCGGCACTGTGTCTTTTATATTCAATTCCGATGCGATTTCTGTGTTTCATTGTCAATGTGAAGGTCCAAGGGATACAGTAAACCTGCACTGGTGCATCGGAATCCCATACTGCTCTCCCAGGAGCCGCCCAAAGCACAAACTCTGAGAAGATTCACTCTTGTTGTACTTAAGTCGGCACTGTGCCTTTTATATTCAATTCCGATGCGATTTCTGTGTTTCATCGTCAATGTGAAGGTCCAAGGGATACAGTAAACCTGCACTGGTCCATCGGAATCCCATACTGGTCTCCCAGGAGCCGCCCAAAGCACAAACTCTGAGAAGATTCACTCTTCTTGTACTTACGTCGGCACTGTGCCTTTTATATTCAATTCCCATGCGATTTCTGTGTTTCATCGTCAATGTGAATGTCCAAGGGATACAGTAAACCTGCACTGGTGCATCGGAATCCAATACTGGTCTCCCAGGAGCCGCTCAAATCACAAACTCTTAGGAGACTCACTCTTCTTGTACTTAAGTCGGCACTGTGTCTTTTATATTGAATTCCGATGCGATTTCTGTGTTTCATTGTCAATGTGAAGGTCCAAGGGATACAGTAAACCTGCACTGGTGCATCGGAATCCCATACTGGTCTCCCAGGAGCCGCCCAAAGCACAAACTCTGAGAAGATTCACTCTTCTTGTACTTACGTCGGCACTGTGCCTTTTATATTCAATTCCGATGCGATTTCTGTGTTTCATCGTCAATGTGAAGGTCCAAGGGATACAGTAAACCTGCACTGGTGCATCGGAATCCAATACTGGTCTCCCAGGAGCCGCTCAAACCACAAACTCTTAGGAGACTCACTCTTCTTGTACTTAAGTCGGCACTGTGTCTTTTATATTCAATTCCGATGCGATTTCTGTGTTTCATTGTCAATGTGAAGGTCCAAGGGATACAGTAAACCTGCACTGGTGCATCGGAATCCCATACTGCTCTCCCAGGAGCCGCCCAAAGCACAAACTCTGAGAAGATTCACTCTTCTTGTACTTAAGTCGGCACTGTGCCTTTTATATTCAATTCCGATGCGATTTCTGTGTTTCATCGTCAATGTGAAGGTCCAAGGGATACAGTAAACCTGCACTGGTGCATCGGAATCCAATACTGGTCTCCCAGGAGCCGCTCAGACCACAAACTCTTAGGAGACTCACTCTTCTTGTACTTAAGTCGGCACTGTGTCTTTTATAATCAATTCCGATGCGATTTCTGTGTTTCATTGTCAATGTGAAGGTCCAAGGGATACAGTAAACCTGCACTGGTGCATCGGAATCCCATACTGGTCTCCCAGGAGCCGCCCAAAGCACAAACTCTGAGAAGATTCACTCTTCTTGTACTTATGTCGGCACTGTGCCTTTTATATTCAATTCCGATGCGATTTCTGTGTTTCATCGTCAATGTGAAGGTCCAAGGGATACAGTAAACCTGCACTGGTGCATCGGAATCCAATACTGGTCTCCCAGGAGCCGCTCAAACCACAAACTCTTAGGAGACTCACTCTTCTTGTACTTAAGTCGGCACTGTGTCTTTTATATTCAATTCCGATGCGATTTCTGTGTTTCATTGTCAATGTGAAGGTCCAAGGGATACAGTAAACCTGCACTGGTGCATCGGAATCCCATACTGGTCTCTCAGGAGCCGCCCAAAGCACAAACTCTGAGAAGATTCACTCTTCTTGTACTTACGTCGGCACTGTGCCTTTTATATTCAATTCCGATGCGATTTCTGTGTTTCATCGTCAATGTGAAGGTCCAAGGGATACAGTAAACCTGCACTGGTGCATCGGAATCCATTACTGGTCTCCCAGGAGCCGCTCAAACCACAAACTCTTAGGAGACTCACTCTTCTTGTACTTAAGTCGGCACTGTGTCCTTTATATTCAATTCCGATGCGATTTCTGTGTTTCATTGTCAATGTGAAGGTCCAAGGGATACAGTAAATTTGCACTGGTGCATCGGAATCCAATACTGGTCTCCCAGGAGCCGCTCAAACCACAAACTCTTAGGAGACTCTCTCTTCTTGTACTGAAGTCGGCACTGTGTCTTTTATATTCAATTCCGATGCGATTTCTGTGTTTCATTGTCAATGTGAAGGTCCAAGGGATACAGTAAACCTGCACTGGTGCATCGGAATCCCATACTGCTCTCCCAGGAGCCGCCCATAGCACAAACTCTGAGAAGATTCACTCTTCTTGTACTTAAGTCGGCACTGTGCCTTTTGTATTCAATTCCGATGCGATTTCTGTGTTTCATTGTCAATGTGAAGGTCCAAGGGATACAGTAAACCTGCACTGGTGCATCGGAATCCCATACTGGTCTCCCAGGAGCCGCCCAAAGCACAAACTCTGAGAAGATTCACTCTTCTTGTACTTACGTCGGCACTGTGCCTTTTATATTCAATTCCGATGCGATTTCTGTGTTTCATCGTCAATGTGAAGGTCCAAGGGATACAGTAAACCTGCACTGGTGCATCGGAATACAATACTGGTCTCCCAGGAGCCGCTCAAACCACAAACTCTTAGGAGACTCACTCTTTTTGTACTTAAGTCGGCACTGTGTCTTTTATATTCAGTTCCGATGCGATTTCTGTGTTTCATTGTCAATGTGAAGGTCCAAGGGATACAGTAAACCTGCACTGGTGCATCGGAATCCCATACTGGTCTCCCAGGAGCCGCCCAAAGCACAAACACTAAGAAGATTCACTCTTCTTGTACTTACGTCGGCACTGTGCCTTTTATATTCAATTCCGATGCGATTTCTGTGTTTCATCGTCAATGTGAAGGTCCAAGGGATACAGTAAACCTGCACTGGTGCATCGGAATCCAATACTGGTCTCCCAGGAGCCGCTCAAACCTCAAACTCTTAGGAGACTCACTCCTCTTATACTTAAGTCGGCACTGTGTCTTTTATATTCAATTCCGATGCGATTTCTGTGTTTCATTGTCAATGTGAAGGTCCAAGGGATACAGTAAACCTGCACTGGTGCATCGGAATCCCATACTGGTCTCCCAGGAGCCGCCCAAAGCACAAACTCTGAGAAGATACACTCTTCTTGTACTTACGTCGGCACAGTGCCTTTTATATTCAATTCCGATGCGATTTCTGTGTTTCATCGTCAATGTGAAGGTCCAAGGGATACAGTAAACCTGCACTGGTGCATCGGAATCCAATACTGGTCTCCCAGGAGCCGCTCAAACCACAAACTCTTAGGAGACTCACTCTTCTTGTACTTAAGTCGGCACTGTGTCTTTTATATTCAATTCCGATGCGATTTCTGTGTTTCATTGTCAATGTGTAGGTCCAAGGGATACAGTAAACCTGCACTGGTGCATCGGAATCCCATACTGGTCTCCCAGGAGCCGCCCAAAGCACAAACTCTGAGAAGATTCACTCTTCTTGTACTTACGTCGGCACTGTGCCTTTTATATTCAATTCCGATGCGATTTCTGTGTTTCATCGTCAATGTGAAGGTCCAAGGGATACAGTAAACCGGCACTGGTGCATCGGAATCCAATACTGGTCTCCCAGGAGCCACTCAAACCACAAACTCTTAGGAGACTCACTCTTCTTGTACTTATGTCGGCACTGTGTCTTTTATATTCAATTCCGATGCGATTTCTGTGTTTCATTGTCAATGTGAAGGTCCAAGGGATACAGTAAACCTGCACTGGTGCATCGGAATCCCATACTGGTCTCCCAGGAGCCGCCCAAAGCACAAACTCTGTGAAGATTCACTCTTCTTGTACTTACGTCGGCACTGTGCCTTTTATATTCAATTGCGATGCGATTTCTGTGTTTCATCGTCAATGTGAAGGTCCAAGGGATACAGTAAACCTGCACTGGTGCATCGGAATCCAATACTGGTCTCCCAGGAACCGCTCAAACCACAAACTCTTAGGAGACTCACTCTTCTTGTACTTAAGTTGGCACTGTGTCTTTTATATTCAATTCCGATGCAATTTCTATGTTTCATTGTCAATGTGAAGGTCCAAGGGATACAGTAAACCTGCACTGGTGCATCGGAATCCCATACTGGTATCCCAGGAGCCGCCCAAAGCACAAACTCTGAGAAGATTCACTCTACTTGTACTTACGTCGGCACTGTGCCTTTTATATTCAATTCCGACGCGATTTCTGTGTTTCATCGTCAATGTGAAGGTCCAAGGGATACAGTAAACCTGCACTGGTGCATCGGAATCCAATACTGGTCTCCCAGGAGCCGCTCAAACCACAAACTCTTAGGAGACTCACTCTTCTTGTACTTAAGTCGGCACTGTGTCTTTTATTTTCAATTGCGATGCGATTTCTGTGTTTCATTGTCAATGTGAAGGTCCAAGCGATACAGTAAACCTGCACTGGTGCATCGGAATCCCATACTGGTCTCCCAGGAGCCGCCCAAAGCACAAACTCTGAGAAGATTCACTCTTCTTGTACTTACGTCGGCACTGTGCCTTTTATATTCAATTCCGATGCGATTTCTGTGTTTCATCATCAATGTGAAGGTCCAAGGGATACAGTAAACCTGCACTGGTGCATCGGAATCCAATACTGGTCTCCCAGGAGCCGCTCAAACCACAAACTCTTAGGAGACTCACTCTTCTTGTACTTAAGTCGGCACTGTGTCTTTTATATTCAATTCCGATGCGATTTCTGTGTTTCATTGTCAATGTGAAGGTCTAAGGGATACAGTAAACCTGCACTGGTGCATCGGAATCCCATACTGCTCTCCCAGGAGCCGCCCAAAGCACAAACTCTGAGAAGATTCACTCTTCTTGTACTTAAGTCGGCACTGTGCCTTTTATATTCAATTCCGATGCGATTTCTGTGTTTCATCGTCAATGTGAAGGTCCAAGGGATACAGTAAACCTGCACTGGTGCATCGGAATCCAATACTGGTCTCCCAGGAGCCGCTCAAACCACAAACTCTTAGGAGACTCACTCTTCTTGTACTTAAGTCGGCACTGTGTCTTTTATATTCAATTCCGATGCGATTTCTGTGTTTCATTGTCAATGTGAAGGTCCAAGGGATACAGTAAACCTGCAATGGTGCATCGGAATCCCATACTGGTCTCCCACGAGCCGCCCAAAGGACAAACTCTGAGAAGATTCACTCTTCTTGTACTTACGTCGGCACTGTGCCTTTTATATTCAATTCCGATGCGATTTCTGTGTTTCATTGTCAATGTGAAGGTCCAAGAGATACAGTAAACCTGCACTGGTGCATCGGAATCCAATACTGGTCTCCCAGGAGCCGCTCAAACCACAAACTCTTAGGAGACTCACTCTTCTTGTACTTAAGTCGGCACTGTGTCTTTTATATTCAATTCCGATGCGATTTCTGTGTTTCAATGTCAATGTGAAGGACCAAGGGATACAGTAAACCTGCACTGGTGCATCGGAATCACATACTTGTCTCCCAGGAGCCGCCCAAAACACAAACTCTGAGAAGATTCACTCTTCTTGTACTTACGTCGGCACTGTGCTTTTATATTCAATTCCGATGCGATTTCTGTAATTCATCATCAATGTGAAGGTCCAAGAGATACAGTAAACCTGCACTGGTGCATCGGAATCCAATACTGGTCTCCCAGGAGCCGCTCAAACCACAAACTCTTAGGAGACTCACTCTTCTTGTACTTAAGTCGGCACTGTGTCTTTTATATTCAATTCCGATGCGATTTCTGCGTTTCATTGTCAATGCGAAGGTCCAAGGGATACAGCAAACCTGCACTGGTGCATCGGAATCCAATACTGGTCTCCCAGGAGCCGCTCAAACCACCAACTCTTAGGAGACTCACTCTTCTTGTACTTAAGTCGGCACTGTGTCCTTTATATTCAATTCCGATGCGATTTCTGTGTTTCATCGTCAATGTGAAGGTCCAAGGGATACAGTAAACCTGCACTGGTGCATCGGAATCCAATACTGGTCTCCCAGGAGCCGCTCAAACCACAAACTCTTAGGAGACTCACTCTTCTTGTACTTAAGTCGGCACTGTGTCTTTTATATTCAATTCCGATGCGATTTCTGTGTTTCATTGTCAATGTGAAGGTCCAAGGGATACAGTAAACCTGCACTGGTGGATCGGAATCCCATACTGGTCTCCCAGGAGCCGCCCAAAGCACAAACTCTGAGAAGATTCACTCTTCTTGTACTTACGACAGCACTGTGCCTTTTATATTCAATTCCGATGCGATTTCTGTGTTTCATCGTCAATGTGAAGGTCCAAGGGATACAGTAAACCTGCACTGGTACATCGGAATCCAATACTGGTCTCCCAGGAGCCGCTCAAACCACAAACTCTTAGGAGACTCACTCTTCTTGTACTTAAGTCGGCACTGTGTCTTTTATATTCAATTCCGATGCGATTTCTGTGTTTCATTGTCAATGTGAAGGTCCAAGGGATACAGTAAACCTGCACTGGTGCATCGGAATCACATACTGGTCTCCCAGGAGCCGCCCAAAGCACAAACTCTGAGAAGATTCACTCTTCTTGTACTTACGTCGGCACTGTGCCTTTTATATTCAATTCCGATGCGATTTCTGTGTTTCATCGTCAATGTGAAGGTCCAAGGGATACAGTAAACCTGCACTGGTGCATCGGAATCCAATACTGGTCTCCCAGGAGCCGCTCAAACCACAAACTCTTAGGAGACTCACTCTTCTTGTACTTAAGTCGGCACTGTGTCTTTTATATTCAATTCCGATGCGATTTCTGTGTTTCATTGTCAATGTGAAGGTCCAAGGGATACAGAAAACCTGCACTGGTGCATCGGAATCCCATACTGCTCTCCCAAGAGCCGCCCAAAGCACAAACTCTGAGAAGATTCACTCTTCTTGTACTTACGTCGGCACTGTGCCATTTATATTCAATTCCGATGCGATTTCTGTGTTTCATCGTCAATGTGAAGGTCCAAGAGATACAGTAAACCTGCACTGGTGCATCGGAATCCAATACTGGTCTCCCAGTAGCCGCTCAAACCACAAACTCTTAGGAGACTCACTCTTCTTGTACTTAAGTCGGCACTGTGTCTTTTATATTCAATTCCGATGCGATTTCTGTGTTTCAATGTCAATGTGAAGGTCCAAGGGATACAGTAAACCTGCACTGGATCATCGGAATCCCATACTGCTCTCCCAGGAGCCGCCCAAAGCACAAACTCTGAGAAGATTCACTCTTCTTGTACTTAAGTCGGCACTGTGTCTTTTATATTCAATTCCGATGCGATTTCTGTGTTTCATCGTCAATGTGAAGGTCCAAGGGATACAGTAAACCTGCACTGGTGCATCGGAATCCAATACTGGTCTCCCAGGAGCCGCTCAAACCACAAACTCTTAGGAGACTCACTCTTCTTGTACTTAAGTCGGCACTGTGTCCTTTATATTCAATTCCGATGTGATTTCTGTGTTTCATTGTCAATGTGAAGGTCCAAGGGATACAGTAAATTTGCACTGGTGCATCGGAATCCAATACTGATCTCCCAGGAGCCGCTCAAACCACAAACTCTTAGGAGACTCTCTCTTCTTGTACTGAAGTCGGCACTGTGTCTTTTATATTCAATTCCGATGCGATTTCTGTGTTTCATTGTCAATGTGAAGGTCCAAGGGATACAGTAAACCTGCACTGGTTTATCGGAATCCCATACTGCTCTCCCAGGAGCCGCCCAAAGCACAAACTCTGAGAAGATTCACTCTTCTTGTACTTAAGTCGGCACTGTGCCTTTTATATTCAATTCCGATGCGATTTCTGTGTTTCATCGTCAATGTGAATGTCCAAGGGATACAGTAAACCTGCACTGGTGCATCGGAATCCCATACTGATCTCCCAGGAGCCGCCCTAAGCACAAACTCTGAGCAGATTCACTCTTCTTGTACTTACGTCGGCACTGTGCCTTTTATATTCAATTCCGATGCGATTTCTGTTTCATCGTCAATGTGAAGATCCAAGGGATACAGTAAACCTGCACTGGTGCATCGGAATCCAATACTGGTCTCCCAGGAGCCGCTCAAACCACAAACTCTTAGGAGACTCACTCTTCTTGTACTTAAGTCGGCACTGTGTCTTTTATATTCAATTCCGATGCGATTTCTGTGTTTCATTGTCAATGTGAAGGTCCAAGGGATACAGTAAACCTGCACTGGTGCATCGGAATCCCATACTGGTCTCCCAGGAGCCGCCCAAAGCACAAACTCTGAGAAGATTCACTCTTCTTGTACTTACGTCGGCACTGTGCCTTTTATATTCAATTCCGATGCGATTTCTGTGTTTCATCGTCAATGTGAAGGTCCAAGGGATACAGTAAACCTGCACTGGTGCATCGGAATCCAATACTGGTCTCCCAGGAGCCGCTCAAACGGCAAACTCTTAGGAGACTCACTCTTCTTGTACTTAAGTCGGCACTGTGTCTTTTATATTCAATTCCGATGCGATTTCTGTGTTTCATTGTCAATGTGAAAGTCCAAGGGATACAGTAAACCTGCACTGGTGCATCGGAATCACATACTGGTCTCCCAGGAGCCGCCCAAAGCACAAACTCTGAGAAGATTCACTCTTCTTGTACTTACGTCGGCACTGTGCCTTTTATATTCAATTCCGATGCGATTTCTGTGTTTCATCGTCAATGTGAAGGTCCAAGGGATACAGTAAACCTGCACTGGTGCATCGGAATCCAATACTGGTCTCCCAGGAGCCGCCCAAAGCACAAACTCTGAGAAGATTCACTCTTCTTGTACTTACGTCGGCACTGTGCCTTTTATATTCAATTCCGATGCGATTTCTGTGTTTCATCGTCAATGTGAAGGTCCAAGGGATACAGTAAACCTGCACTGGTGCATCGGAATCCAATACTGGTCTCCCAGGAGCCGCTCAAACCACAAACTCTTAGGAGACTCACTCTTCTTGTACTTAAGTCGGCACTGTGTCTTTTATATTCAATTCCGATGCGATTTCTGTGTTTCATTGTCAATGTGAAGGTCCAAGGGATACAGTAAACCTGCACTGGTGCATCGGAATCCAATACTGGTCTCCCAGGAGCCGCCCAAAGCACAAACTCTGAGAAGATTCACTCTTCTTGTACTTACGTCGGCACTGTGCCTTTTATATTCAATTCCGATGCGATTTCTGTGTTTCATCATCAATGTGAAGGTCCAAGGGATACAGTAAACCTGCACTGGTGCATCGGAATCCAATACTGGTCTCCCAGGAGCCGCTCAAACCACAAACTCTTAGGAGACTCACTCTTCTTGTACTTAAGTCGGCACTGTGTCTTTTATATTCAATTCCGATGCGATTTCTGTGTTTCATTGTCAATGTGAAGGTCCAAGGGATACAATAAACCTGCACTGGTGCATCGGAATCCCATACTGCTCTCCCAGGAGCCGCCCAAAGCACAAACTCTGAGAAGATTCACTCTTCTTGTACTTAAGTCGGCACTGTGCCTTTTATATTCAATTCCGATGCGATTTCTGTGTTTCATCGTCAATGTGAAGGTCCAAGGGATACAGTAAACCTGCACTGGTGCATCGGAATCCAATACTGGTCTCCCAGGAGCCGCTCAAACCACAAACTCTTAGGAGACTCACTCTTCTTGTACTTAAGTCGGCACTGTGTCTTTTATATTCAATTCCGATGCGATTTCTGTGTTTCATTGTCAATGTGAAGGTCCAAGGGATACAGTAAACCTGCACTGGTGCATCGGAATCCCATACTGCTCTCCCAGGAGCCGCCCAAAACACAAACTCTGAGAAGATTCACTCTTGTTGTACTTAAGTCGGCACTGTGCCTTTTATATTGAATTCCGATGCGATTTCTGTGTTTCATTGTCAATGTGAAGGTCCAAGGGATACAGTAAACCTGCACTGGTGCATCGGAATCCCATACTGGTCTCCCAGGAGCCGCCCAAAGCACAAACTCTGAGAAGATTCACTCTTCTTGTACTTACGTCGGCACTGTGCCTTTTATATTCAATTCCGATGCGATTTCTGTGTTTCATCGTCAATGTGAAGGTCCAAGGGATACAGTAAACCTGCACTGGTGCATCGGAATCCAATACTGGTCTCCCAGGAGCCGCTCAAACCACAAACTCTTAGGAGACTCACTCTTCTTGTACTTAAGTCGGCACTGTGTCTTTTATATTCAATTCCGATGCGATTTCTGTGTTTCATTGTCAATGTGAAGGTCCAAGGGATACAGTAAACCTGCACTGGTGCATCGGAATCCCATACTGCTCTCCCAGGAGCCGCCCAAAGCACAAACTCTGAGAAGATTCACTCTTCTTGTACTTAAGTCGGCACTGTGCCTTTTATATTCAATTCCGATGTGATTTCTGTGTTTCATCGTCAATGTGAAGGTCCAAGGGATACAGTAAACCTGCACTGGTGCATCGGAATCCAATACTGGTCTCCCAGGAGCCGCTCAGACCACAAACTCTTAGGAGACTCACTCTTCTTGTACTTAAGTCGGCACTGTGTCTTTTATATTCAATTCCGATGCGATTTCTGTGTTTCATTGTCAATGTGAAGGTCCAAGGGATACAGTAAACCTGCACTGGTGCATCGGAATCCCATACTGGTCTCCCAGGAGCCGCCCAAAGCACAAACTCTGAGAAGATTCACTCTTCTTGTACTTATGTCGGCACTGTGCCTTTTATATTCAATTCCGATGCGATTTCTGTGTTTCATCGTCAATGTGAAGGTCCAAGGGATACAGTAAACCTGCACTGGTGCATCGGAATCCAATACTGGTCTCCCAGGAGCCGCTCAAACCACAAACTCTTAGGAGACTCACTCTTCTTGTACTTAAGTCGGCACTGTGTCTTTTATATTCAATTCCGATGCGATTTCTGTGTTTCATTGTCAATGTGAAGGTCCAAGGGATACAGTAAACCTGCACTGGTGCATCGGAATCCCATACTGGTCTCTCAGGAGCCGCCCAAAGCACAAACTCTGAGAAGATTCACTCTTCTTGTACTTACGTCGGCACTGTGCCTTTTATATTCAATTCCGATGCGATTTCTGTGTTTCATCGTCAATGTGAAGGTCCAAGGGATACAGTAAACCTGCACTGGTGCATCGGAATCCATTACTGGTCTCCCAGGAGCCGCTCAAACCACAAACTCTTAGGAGACTCACTCTTCTTGTACTTAAGTCGGCACTGTGTCCTTTATATTCTATTCCGATGCGATTTCTGTGTTTCATTGTCAATGTGAAGGTCCAAGGGATACAGTAAATTTGCACTGGTGCATCGGAATCCAATACTGGTCTCCCAGGAGCCGCTCAAACCACAAACTCTTAGGAGACTCTCTCTTCTTGTACTGAAGTCGGCACTGTGTCTTTTATATTCAATTCCGATGCGATTTCTGTGTTTCATTGTCAATGTGAAGGTCCAAGGGATACAGTAAACCTGCACTGGTGCATCGGAATCCCATACTGCTCTCCCAGGAGCCGCCCATAGCACAAACTCTGAGAAGATTCACTCTTCTTGTACTTAAGTCGGCACTGTGCCTTTTGTATTCAATTCCGATGCGATTTCTGTGTTTCAACGTCAATGTGAAGGTCCAAGGGATACAGTAAACCTGCACTGGTGCATCGGAATCCCATACTGGTCTCCCAGGAGCCGCCCAAAGCACAAACTCTGAGAAGATTCACTCTTCTTGTACTTACGTCGGCACTGTGCCTTTTATATTCAATTCCGATGCGATTTCTGTGTTTCATCGTCAATGTGAAGGTCCAAGGGATACAGTAAACCTGCACTGGTGCATCGGAATACAATACTGGTCTCCCAGGAGCCGCTCAAACCACAAACTCTTAGGAGACTCACTCTTTTTGTACTTAAGTCGGCACTGTGTCTTTTATATTCAGTTCCGATGCGATTTCTGTGTTTCATTGTCAATGTGAAGGTCCAAGGGATACAGTAAACCTGCACTGGTGCATCGGAATCCCATACTGGTCTCCCAGGAGCCGCCCAAAGCACAAACACTAAGAAGATTCACTCTTCTTGTACTTACGTCGGCACTGTGCCTTTTATATTCAATTCCGATGCGATTTCTGTGTTTCATCGTCAATGTGAAGGTCCAAGGGATACAGTAAACCTGCACTGGTGCATCGGAATCCAATACTGGTCTCCCAGGAGCCGCTCAAACCTCAAACTCTTAGGAGACTCACTCCTCTTATACTTAAGTCGGCACTGTGTCTTTTATATTCAATTCCGATGCGATTTCTGTGTTTCATTGTCAATGTGAAGGTCCAAGGGATACAGTAAACCTGCACTGGTGCCTCGGAATCCCATACTGGTCTCCCAGGAGCCGCCCAAAGCACAAACTCTGAGAAGATACACTCTTCTTGTACTTACGTCGGCACAGTGCCTTTTATATTCAATTCCGATGCGATTTCTGTGTTTCATCGTCAATGTGAAGGTCCAAGGGATACAGTAAACCTGCACTGGTGCATCGGAATCCAATACTGGTCTCCCAGGAGCCGCTCAAACCACAAACTCTTAGGAGACTCACTCTTCTTGTACTTAAGTCGGCACTGTGTCTTTTATATTCAATTCCGATGCGATTTCTGTGTTTCATTGTCAATGTGTAGGTCCAAGGGATACAGTAAACCTGCACTGGTGCATCGGAATCCCATACTGGTCTCCCAGGAGCCGCCCAAAGCACAAACTCTGAGAAGATTCACTCTTCTTGTACTTACGTCGGCACTGTGCCTTTTATATTCAATTCCGATGCGATTTCTGTGTTTCATCGTCAATGTGAAGGTCCAAGGGATACAGTAAACCGGCACTGGTGCATCGGAATCCAATACTGGTCTCCCAGGAGCCACTCAAACCACAAACTCTTAGGAGACTCACTCTTCTTGTACTTATGTCGGCACTGTGTCTTTTATATTCAATTCCGATGCGATTTCTGTGTTTCATTGTCAATGTGAAGGTCCAAGGGATACAGTAAACCTGCACTGGTGCATCGGAATCCCATACTGGTCTCCCAGGAGCCGCCCAAAGCACAAACTCTGTGAAGATTCACTCTTCTTGTACTTACGTCGGCACTGTGCCTTTTATATTCAATTGCGATGCGATTTCTGTGTTTCATCGTCAATGTGAAGGTCCAAGGGATACAGTAAACCTGCACTGGTGCATCGGAATCCAATACTGGTCTCCCAGGAACCGCTCAAACCACAAACTCTTAGGAGACTCACTCTTCTTGTACTTAAGTCAGCACTGTGTCTTTTATATTCAATTCCGATGCAATTTCTATGTTTCATTGTCAATGTGAAGGTCCAAGGGATACAGTAAACCTTCACTGGTGCATCGGAATCCCATACTGGTATCCCAGGAGCCGCCCAAAGCACAAACTCTGAGAAGATTCACTCTACTTGTACTTACGTCGGCACTGTGCCTTTTATATTCAATTCCGACGCGATTTCTGTGTTTCATCGTCAATGTGAAGGTCCAAGGGATACAGTAAACCTGCACTGGTGCATCGGAATCCAATACTGGTCTCCCAGGAGCCGCTCAAACCACAAACTCTTAGGAGACTCACTCTTCTTGTACTTAAGTCGGCACTGTGTCTTTTATTTTCAATTCCGATGCGATTTCTGTGTTTCATTGTCAATGTGAAGGTCCAAGCGATACAGTAAACCTGCACTGGTGCATCGGAATCCCATACTGGTCTCCCAGGAGCCGCCCAAAGCACAAACTCTGAGAAGATTCACTCTTCTTGTACTTACGTCGGCACTGTGCCTTTTATATTCAATTCCGATGCGATTTCTGTGTTTCATCATCAATGTGAAGGTCCAAGGGATACAGTAAACCTGCACTGGTGCATCGGAATCCAATACTGGTCTCCCAGGAGCCGCTCAAACCACAAACTCTTAGGAGACTCACTCTTCTTGTACTTAAGTCGGCACTGTGTCTTTTATATTCAATTCCGATGCGATTTCTGTGTTTCATTGTCAATGTGAAGGTCTAAGGGATACAGTAAACCTGCACTGGTGCATCGGAATCCCATACTGCTCTCCCAGGAGCCGCCCAAAGCACAAACTCTGAGAAGATTCACTCTTCTTGTACTTAAGTCGGCACTGTGCCTTTTATATTCAATTCCGATGCGATTTCTGTGTTTCATCGTCAATGTGAAGGTCCAAGGGATACAGTAAACCTGCACTGGTGCATCGGAATCCAATACTGGTCTCCCAGGAGCCGCTCAAACCACAAACTCTTAGGAGACTCACTCTTCTTGTACTTAAGTCGGCACTGTGTCTTTTATATTCAATTCCGATGCGATTTCTGTGTTTCATTGTCAATGTGAAGGTCCAAGGGATACAGTAAACCTGCAATGGTGCATCGGAATCCCATACTGGTCTCCCACGAGCCGCCCAAAGGACAAACTCTGAGAAGATTCACTCTTCTTGTACTTACGTCGGCACTGTGCCTTTTATATTCAATTCCGATGCGATTTCTGTGTTTCATCGTCAATGTGAAGGTCCAAGAGATACAGTAAACCTGCACTGGTGCATCGGAATCCAATACTGGTCTCCCAGGAGCCGCTCAAACCACAAACTCTTAGGAGACTCACTCTTCTTGTACTTAAGTCGGCACTGTGTCTTTTATATTCAATTCCGATGCGATTTCTGTGTTTCAATGTCAATGTGAAGGTCCAAGGGATACAGTAAACCTGCACTGGTGCATCGGAATCACATACTTGTCTCCCAGGAGCCGCCCAAAACACAAACTCTGAGAAGATTCACTCTTCTTGTACTTACGTCGGCACTGTGCTTTTATATTCAATTCCGATGCGATTTCTGTAATTCATCATCAATGTGAAGGTCCAAGAGATACAGTAAACCTGCACTGGTGCATCGGAATCCAATACTGGTCTCCCAGGAGCCGCTCAAACCACAAACTCTTAGGAGACTCACTCTTCTTGTACTTAAGTCGGCACTGTGTCTTTTATATTCAATTCCGATGCGATTTCTGCGTTTCATTGTCAATGCGAAGGTCCAAGGGATACAGCAAACCTGCACTGGTGCATCGGAATCCAATACTGGTCTCCCAGGAGCCGCTCAAACCACCAACTCTTAGGAGACTCACTCTTCTTGTACTTAAGTCGGCACTGTGTCCTTTATATTCAATTCCGATGCGATTTCTGTGTTTCATCGTCAATGTGAAGGTCCAAGGGATACAGTAAACCTGCACTGGTGCATCGGAATCCAATACTGGTCTCCCTGGAGCCGCTCAAACCACAAACTCTTAGGAGACTCACTCTTCTTGTACTTAAGTCGGCACTGTGTCTTTTATATTCAATTCCGATGCGATTTCTGTGTTTCATTGTCAATGAGAAGGTCCAAGGGATACAGTAAACCTGCACTGGTGGATCGGAATCCCATACTGGTCTCCCAGGAGCCGCCCAAAGCACAAACTCTGAGAAGATTCACTCTTCTTGTACTTACGACGGCACTGTGCCTTTTATATTCAATTCCGATGCGATTTCTGTGTTTCATCGTCAATGTGAAGGTCCAAGGGATACAGTAAACCTGCACTGGTACATCGGAATCCAATACTGGTCTCCCAGGAGCCGCTCAAACCACAAACTCTTAGGAGACTCACTCTTCTTGTACTTAAGTCGGCACTGTGTCTTTTATATTCAATTCCGATGCGATTTCTGTGTTTCATTGTCAATGTGAAGGTCCAAGGGATACAGTAAACCTGCACTGGTGCATCGGAATCACATACTGGTCTCCCAGGAGCCGCCCAAAGCACAAACTCTGAGAAGATTCACTCTTCTTGTACTTACGTCGGCACTGTGCCTTTTATATTCAATTCCGATGCGATTTCTGTGTTTCATCGTCAATGTGAAGGTCCAAGGGATACAGTAAACCTGCACTGGTGCATCGGAATCCAATACTGGTCTCCCAGGAGCCGCTCAAACCACAAACTCTTAGGAGACTCACTCTTCTTGTACTTAAGTCGGCACTGTGTCTTTTATATTCAATTCCGATGCGATTTCTGTGTTTCATTGTCAATGTGAAGGTCCAAGGGATACAGAAAACCTGCACTGGTGCATCGGAATCCCATACTGCTCTCCCAAGAGCCGCCCAAAGCACAAACTCTGAGAAGATTCACTCTTCTTGTACTTACGTCGGCACTGTGCCATTTATATTCAATTCCGATGCGATTTCTGTGTTTCATCGTCAATGTGAAGGTCCAAGAGATACAGTAAACCTGCACTGGTGCATCGGAATCCAATACTGGTCTCCCAGTAGCCGCTCAAACCACAAACTCTTAGGAGACTCACTCTTCTTGTACTTAAGTCGGCACTGTGTCTTTTATATTCAATTCCGATGCGATTTCTGTGTTTCAATGTCAATGTGAAGGTCCAAGGGATACAGTAAACCTGCACTGGTGCATCGGAATCACATACTGGTCTCCCAGGAGCCGCCCAAAGCACAAACTCTGAGAAGATTCACTCTTCTTGTACTTACGTCGGCACTGTGCCTTTTATATTCAATTCCGATGCGATTTCTGAGTTTCATCATCAATGTGAAGGTCCAAGAGATACAGTAAACCTGCACTGGTGCATCGGAATCCAATACTGGTCTCCCAGGAGCCGCTCAAACCACAAACTCTTAGGAGACTCACTCTTCTTGTACTTAAGTCCGCACTGTGTCTTTTATATTCAATTCCGATGCGATTTCTGTGTTTCATTGTCAATGTGAAGGTCCAAGGGATACAGTAAACCTGCACTGGATCATCGGAATCCCATACTGCTCTCCCAGGAGCCGCCCAAAGCACAAACTCTGAGAAGATTCACTCTTCTTGTACTTAAGTCGGCACTGTGTCTTTTATATTCAATTCCGATGCGATTTCTGTGTTTCATCGTCAATGTGAAGGTCCAAGGGATACAGTAAACCTGCACTGGTGCATCGGAATCCAATACTGGTCTCCCAGGAGCCGCTCAAACCACAAACTCTTAGGAGACTCACTCTTCTTGTACTTAAGTCGGCACTGTGTCCTTTATATTCAATTCCGATGTGATTTCTGTGTTTCATTGTCAATGTGAAGGTCCAAGGGATACAGTAAATTTGCACTGGTGCATCGGAATCCAATACTGATCTCCCAGGAGCCGCTCAAACCACAAACTCTTAGGAGACTCTCTCTTCTTGTACTGAAGTCGGCACTGTGTCTTTTATATTCAATTCCGATGCGATTTCTGTGTTTCATTGTCAATGTGAAGGTCCAAGGGATACAGTAAACCTGCACTGGTTTATCGGAATCCCATACTGCTCTCCCAGGAGCCGCCCAAAGCACAAACTCTGAGAAGATTCACTCTTCTTGTACTTAAGGCGGCACTGTGCCTTTTATATTCAATTCCGATGCGATTTCTGTGTTTCATCGTCAATGTGAAGGTCCAAGGGATACAGTAAACCTGCACTGGTGCATCGGAATCCCATACTGATCTCCCAGGAGCCGCCCTAAGCACAAACTCTGAGCAGATTCACTCTTCTTGTACTTACGTCGGCACTGTGCCTTTTATATTCAATTCCGATGCGATTTCTGTTTCATCGTCAATGTGAAGATCCAAGGGATACAGTAAACCTGCACTGGTGCATCGGAATCCAATACTGGTCTCCCAGGAGCCGCTCAAACCACAAACTCTTAGGAGACTCACTCTTCTTGTACTTAAGTCGGCACTGTGTCTTTTATATTCAATTCCGATGCGATTTCTGTGTTTCATTGTCAATGTGAAGGTCCAAGGGATACAGTAAACCTGCACTGGTGCATCGGAATCCCATACTGGTCTCCCAGGAGCCGCCCAAAGCACAAACTCTGAGAAGATTCACTCTTCTTGTACTTACGTCGGCACTGTGCCTTTTATATTCAATTCCGATGCGATTTCTGTGTTTCATCGTCAATGTGAAGGTCCAAGGGATACAGTAAACCTGCACTGGTGCATCGGAATCCAATACTGGTCTCCCAGGAGCCGCTCAAACGGCAAACTCTTAGGAGACTCACTCTTCTTGTACTTAAGTCGGCACTGTGTCTTTTATATTCAATTCCGATGCGATTTCTGTGTTTCATTGTCAATGTGAAAGTCCAAGGGATACAGTAAACCTGCACTGGTGCATCGAAATCACATACTGGTCTCCCAGGAGCCGCCCAAAGCACAAACTCTGAGAAGATTCACTCTTCTTGTACTTACGTCGGCACTGTGCCTTTTATATTCAATTCCGATGCGATTTCTGTGTTTCATCGTCAATGTGAAGGTCCAAGGGATACAGTAAACCTGCACTGGTGCATCGGAATCCAATACTGGTCTCCCAGGAGCCGCTCAAACCACAAACTCTAAGGAGACTCACTCTTCTTGTACTTTAGTCGGCACTGTGTCTTTTATATTCAATTCCGATGCGATTTCTGTGTTTCATTGTCAATGTGAAGGTCCAAGGGATACAGAAAACCTGCACTGGTGCATCGGAATCCCATACTGCTCTCTCAGGAGCCGCCCAAAGCACAAACTCTGAGAAGATTCACTCTTCTTGTACTTACGTCGGCACTGTGCCATTTATATTCAATTCCGATGCGATTTCTGTGTTTCATCGTCAATGTGAAGGTCCAAGGGATACAGTAAACCTGCACTGGTGCATCGGAATCCAATACTGGTCTCCCAGGAGCCGCTCAAACCACAAACTCTTAGGAGACTCACTCTTCTTGTACTTAAGTCGGCACTGTGTCCTTTATATTCAATTCCGATGCGATTTCTGTGTTTCATTGTCAATGTGAAGGTCCAAGGAATACAGTAAATTTACACTGGTGCATCGGAATCCAATACTGGTCTCCCAGGATCCGCTCAAAGCACAAACTCTTAGGAGACTCACTCTTCTTGTACTTAAGTCGGCACTGTGTCTTTTATATTCAATTCCGATGCGATTTCTGTGTTTCATTGTCAATGTGAAGGTCCAAGGGATACAGTAAACCTGCACTGGTGCATCGGAATCCCATACTGGTCTCCCAGGAGCCGCCCAAAGCACAAACTCTGAGAAGATTCACTGTTCTTGTACTTACGTCGGCACTGTGCCTTTTATATTCCATTCCCATGCGATTTCTGTGTTTCATCGTCAATGTGAAGGTCCAAGGGATACAGTAAACCTGCACTGGTGCATCGGAATCCAATACTGGTCTCCCAGGAGCCGCTCAAACCACAAACTCTTAGGAGACTCATTCTTCTTGTACTTAAGTCGGCACTGTGTCTTTTATATTCAATTCCGATGCGATTTCTGTGTTTCATTGTCAATGTGAAGGTCCAAGGGATACAGTAAACCTGCACTGGTGCATCGGAATCCAATACTGGTCTCCCAGGAGCCGCCCAAAGCACAAATTCTGAGAAGATTCACTCTTCTTGTACTTACGTCGGCACTGTGCCTTTTATATTCAATTCCGATGCGATTTCTGTGTTTCATCGTCAATGTGAAGGTCCAAGGGATACAGTAAACCTGCACTGGTGCATCGGAATCCAATACTGGTCTCCCAGGAGCCGCTCAAACCACAAACTCTTAGGAGACTCACTCTTCTTGTACTTAAGTCGGCACTGTGTCTTTTATATTCAATTCCGATGCGATTTCTGTGTTTCATTGTCAATGTGAAGGTCCAAGGGATACAGTAAACCTGCACTGGTGCATCGGAATCCAATACTGGTCTCCCAGGAGCCGCCCAAAGCACAAACTCTGAGAAGATTCACTCTTCTTGTACTTACGTCGGCACTGTGCCTTTTATATTCAATTCCGATGCGATTTCTGTGTTTCATCATCAATGTGAAGGTCCAAGAGATACAGTAAACCTGCACTGGTGCATCGGAATCCAATACTGGTCTCCCAGGAGCCGCTCAAACCACAAACTCTTAGGAGACTCACTCTTCTTGTACTTAAGTCGGCACTGTGTCTTTTATATTCAATTCCGATGCGATTTCTGTGTTTCATTATCAATGTGAAGGCCCAAGGGATACAGTAAACCTGCACTGTTGCATCGGAATCCCATACTGCTCTCCCAGGAGCCGCCCAAAGCACAAACTCTGAGAAGATTCACTCTTCTTGTACTTAAGTCGGCACTGTGCCTTTTATATTCAATTCCGATGCGATTTCTGTGTTTCATCGTCAATGTGAAGGTCCAAGGGATACAGTAAACCTGCACTGGTGCATCGGAATCCAATACTGGTCTCTCAGGAGCCGCTCAAACCACAAGCTCTTAGGAGACTCACTCTTCTTGTACTTAAGTCGGCACTGTGTCCTTTATATTCAATTCCGATTCGATTTCTGTTTTTCATTGGCAATGTGAAGGTCCAAGGGATACAGTAAATTTGCACTGGTGCATCGGAATCCAATACTGGTCTCTCAGGAGCCGCTCAAACCACAAACTCTTAGGAGACTCTCTCTTCTTGTACTTAAGTCGGCACTGTGTCTTTTATATTCAATTCCGATGCGATTTCTTTGTTTCATTGTCAATGTGAAGGTCCAAGGGATACAGTAAACCTGCACTGGTGCATCGGAATCCCATACTGCTCTCCCAGGAGCCGCCCAAAGCACAAACTCTGAGAAGATTCACTCTTCTTGTACTTAAGTCGGCACTGTGCCTTTTATATTCAATTCCGATGCGATTTCTGTGTTTCATCGTCAATGTGAAGGTCCAAGGGATACAGTAAACCTGCACTGGTGCATCGGAATCCCATACTGGTCTCCCAGGAGCCGCCCAAAGCACAAACTCTGAGAAGATTCACTGTTCTTGTACTTACGTCGGCACTGTGCCTTTTATATTCAATTCCGATGCGATTTCTGTGTTTCATCGTCAATGTGAAGGTCCAAGGGATACAGTAAACCTGCACTGGTGCATCGGAATCCAATACTGGTCTCCCAGGAGCCGCTCAAACCACAAACTCTTAGGAGACTCACTCTTCTTGTACTTAAGTCGGCACTGTGTCTTTTATATTCAATTCCGATGCGATTTCTGTGTTTCATTGTCAATGTGACGGTCCAAGGGATACAGTAAACCTGCACTGGTGCATCGGAATCCCATACTGGTCTCCCAAGAGCCGCCCAAAGCACAAACTCTTAGGAGACTCACTCTTCTTGTACTTAAGTCGGCACTGTGTCTTTTATATTCAATTCCGATGCGATTTCTGTGTTTCATTATCAATGTGAAGGTCCAAGGGATACAGTAAACCTGCACTGGTGCATCGGAATCACACACTGGTCTCCCAGGAGCCGCCCAAAGCACAAACTCTGAGAAGATTCACTCTTCTTGTACTTACGTCGGCACTGTGCCTTTTATATTCAATTCCGATGCGATTTCTGTGTTTCATCTTCAATGTGAACGTCCAAGGGATACAGTAAACCTGCACTGGTGCATCGGAATCCAATACTGGTCTCCCAGGAGCCGCTCAAACCACAAACTCTTAGGCGACTCACTCTTCTTGTACTTAAGTCGGCACTGTGTCTTTCATATTCAATTCCGATGCGATTTCTGTGTTTCATTGTCAATGTGAAGGTCCAAGGGATACAGTAAACCTGCACTGGTGCATCGGAATCCCATACTGCTCTCCCAGGAGCCGCCCAAAGCACAAACTCTGAGAAGATTCACT
This sequence comes from Schistocerca nitens, assembly GCF_023898315.1. Taxonomy (NCBI): domain Eukaryota; kingdom Metazoa; phylum Arthropoda; class Insecta; order Orthoptera; family Acrididae; genus Schistocerca; species Schistocerca nitens. The sequence goes on from NC_064625.1 coordinate 186,118,885, forward strand.
CTTCTTGTACTTACGTCGGCACTGTGCCATTTATATTCAATTCCGATGCGATTTCTGTGTTTCATCTTCAATGTGAAGGTCCAAGGGATACAGTAAACCTGCACTGGTGCATCGGAATCGAATACTGGTCTCCCAGGCGCCGCTCAAAGCACAAACTCTTAGGAGACTCACTCTTCTTGTACTTAAGTCGGCACTGTGACCTTTATATTCAATTCCGATGCGATATCTGTGTTTCATTGTCAATGTGAAGGTCCAAGGGATAGAGTAAACCTGCACTGGTGCATCGGAATCCAATACTGGTCTCCCAGGAGCCGCCCAAAGCACAAACTCTGAGAAGATTCACTCTTCTTGTACTTAAGTCGGCACTGTGCCTTTTATATTCAATTCCGATGCGATTTCTGTGTTTCATCGTCAATGTGAAGGTCCAAGGGATACAGTAAACCTGCACTGGTGCATCGGAATCCAATACTGGTCTCCCAGGATCCGCTCAAAGCACAAACTCTGAGAAGATTCACTCTTCTTGTACTTAAGTCGGCACTGTGTCTTTTATATTCAATTCCGATGCGATTTCTGTGTTTCATTGTCAATGTGAAGGTCCAAGGGATACAGTAAACCTGCACTGGTGGATCGGAATCCCATACTGGTCTCCCAGGAGCCGCCCAAAGCACAAACTCTGAGAAGATTCACTCTTCTTGTACTTAAGTCGGCACTGTGCCTTTTATATTCAATTCCGATGCGATTTCTGTGTTTCATCGTCAATGTGAAGGTCCAAGGGATACAGTAAACCTGCACTGGTGCATCGGAATCCAATACATGTCTCTCAGGAGCCGCTCAAACCACAAGCTCTTAGGAGACTCACTCTTCTTGTACTTAAGTCGGCACTGTGTCTTTTATATTCAATTCCGATGCGATTTCTGTGTTTCATTGTCAATGTGAAGGTCCAAGGGATAGAGTAAACCTGCACTGGTGCATCGGAATCACATACTGGTCTCCCAGGAGCAGCCCAAAGCACAAACTCTGAGAAGATTCACTCTTCTTGTACTTACGTCGGCACTGTGCCTTTTATATTCAATTCCGATGCGATTTCTGTGTTTCATCGTCAATGTGAAGGTCCAAGGGATACAGTAAACCTGCACTGGTGCATCGGAATCCAATACTGGTCTCCCAGGAGCCGCTCAAACCACAAACTCTTAGGAGACTCACTCTTCTTGTACTTAAGTCGGCACTGTGTCTTTTATATTCAATTCCGATGCGATTTCTGTGTTTCATTGTCAATGTGAAGGTCCAAGGGATACAGAAAACCTGCACTGGTGCATCGGAATCCCATACTGCTCTCCCAAGAGCCGCCCAAAGCACAAACTCTGAGAAGATTCACTCTTCTTGTACTTACGTCGGCACTGTGCCATTTATATTCAATTCCGTTGCGATTTCTGTGTTTCATCGTCAATGTGAAGGTCCAAGAGATACAGTAAACCTGCACTGGTGCATCGGAATCCAATACTGGTCTCCCAGTAGCCGCTCAAACCACAAACTCTTAGGAGACTCACTCTTCTTGTACTTAAGTCGGCACTGTGTCTTTTATATTCAATTCCGATGCGATTTCTGTGTTTCAATGTCAATGTGAAGGTCCAAGGGATACAGTAAACCTGCACTGGTGCATCGGAATCACATACTGGTCTCCCAGGAGCCGCCCAAAGCACAAACTCTGAGAAGATTCACTCTTCTTGTACTTACGTCGGCACTGTGCCTTTTATATTCAATTCCGATGCGATTTCTGTGTTTCATCATCAATGTGAAGGTCCAAGAGATACAGTAAACCTGCACTGGTGCATCGGAATCCAATACTGGTCTCCCAGGAGCCGCTCAAACCACAAACTCTTAGGAGACTCACTCTTCTTGTACTTAAGTCGGCACTGTGTCTTTTATATTCAATTCCGATGCGATTTCTGTGTTTCATTGTCAATGTGAAGGTCCAAGGGATACAGTAAACCTGCACTGGATCATCGGAATCCCATACTGCTCTCCCAGGAGCCGCCCAAAGCACAAACTCTGAGAAGATTCACTCTTCTTGTACTTACGTCGGCACTGTGCCTTTTATATTCAATTCCGATGCGATTTCTGTGTTTCATCGTCAATGTGAAGGTCCAAGGGATACAGTAAACCTGCACTGGTGCATCGGAATCCAATACTGGTCTCCCAGGAGCCGCTCAAACGGCAAACTCTTAGGAGACTCACTCTTCTTGTACTTAAGTCGGCACTGTGTCTTTTATATTCAATTCCGATGCGATTTCTGTGTTTCATTGTCAATGTGAAGGTCCAAGGGATACAGTAAACCTGCACTGGTGCATCGGAATCACATACTGGTCTCCCAGGAGCCGCCCAAAGCACAAACTCTTAGAAGATTCACTCTTCTTGTACTTACGTCGGCACTGTGCCATTTATATTCAATTCCGATGCGATTTCTGTGTTTCATCGTCAATGTGAACGTCCAAGGGATACAGTAAACCTGCACTGGTGCATCGGAATCCAATACTGGTCTCCCAGGAGCCGCTCAAACCACAAACTCTAAGGAGACTCACTCTTCTTGTACTTAAGTCGGCACTGTGTCTTTTATATTCAATTCCGATGCGATTTCTGTGTTTCATTGTCAATGTGAAGGTCCAAGGGATACAGAAAACCTGCACTGGTGCATCGGAATCCCATACTGCTCTCCCAGGAGCCGCCCAAAGCACAAACTCTGAGAAGATTCACTCTTCATGTACTTACGTCGGCACTGTGCCATTTATATTCAATTCCGATGCGATTTCTGTGTTTCATCGTCAATGTGAAGGTCCAAGGGATACAGTAAACCTGCACTGGTGCATCGGAATCCAATACTGGTCTCCCAGGAGCCGCTCAAACCACAAACTCTTAGGAGACTCACTCTTCTTGTACTTAAGTCGGCACTGTGTCCTTTATATTCAATTCCGATGCGATTTCTGTGTTTCATTGTCAATGTGAAGGTCCAAGGAATACAGTAAATTTGCACTGGTGCATCGGAATCCAATACTGGTCTCCCAGGATCCGCTCAAAGCACAAACTCTTAGGAGACTCACTCTTCTTGTACTTAAGTCGGCACTGTGTCTTTTATATTCAATTCCGATGCGATTTCTGTGTTTCATTGTCAATGTGAAGGTCCAAGGGATACAGTAAACCTGCACTGGTGCATCGGAATCCCATACTGGTCTCCCAGGAGCCGCCCAAAGCACAAACTCTGAGAAGATTCACTGTTCTTGAACTTACGTCGGCACTGTGCCTTTTATATTCCATTCCCATGCGATTTCTGTGTTTCATCGTCAATGTGAAGGTCCAAGGGATACAGTAAACCTGCACTGGTGCATCGGAATCCAATACTGGTCTCCCAGGAGCCGCTCAAACCACAAACTCTTAGGAGACTCATTCTTCTTGTACTTAAGTCGGCACTGTGTCTTTTATATTCAATTCCGATGCGATTTCTGTGTTTCATTGTCAATGTGAAGGTCCAAGGGATACAGTAAACCTGCACTGGTGCATCGGAATCCAATACTGGTCTCCCAGGAGCCGCCCAAAGCACAAACTCTGAGAAGATTCACTCTTCTTGTACTTACGTCGGCACTGTGCCTTTTATATTCAATTCCGATGCGATTTCTGTGTTTCATCGTCAATGTGAAGGTCCAAGGGATACAGTAAACCTGCACTGGTGCATCGGAATCCAATACTGGTCTCCCAGGAGCCGCTCAAACCACAAACTCTTAGGAGACTCACTCTTCTTTTACTTAAGTCGGCACTGTGTCTTTTATATTCAATTCCGATGCGATTTCTGTGTTTCATTGTCAATGTGAAGGTCCAAGGGATACAGTAAACCTGCACTGGTGCATCGGAATCCAATACTGGTCTCCCAGGAGCCGCCCAAAGCACAAACTCTGAGAAGATTCACTCTTCTTGTACTTACGTCGGCACTGTGCCTTTTATATTCAATTCCGATGCGATTTCTGTGTTTCATCATCAATGTGAAGGTCCAAGAGATACAGTAAACCTGCACTGGTGCATCGGAATCCAATACTGGTCTCCCAGGAGCCGCTCAAACCACAAACTCTTAGGAGACTCACTCTTCTTGTACTTAAGTCGGCACTGTGTCTTTTATATTCAATTCCGATGCGATTTCTGTGTTTCATTATCAATGTGAAGGTCCAAGGGATACAGTAAACCTGCACTGGTGCATCGGAATCCCATACTGCTCTCCCAGGAGCCGCCCAAAGCACAAACTCTGAGAAGATTCACTCTTCTTGTACTTAAGTCGGCACTGTGCCTTTTATATTCAATTCCGATGCGATTTCTGTGTTTCATCGTCAATGTGAAGGTCCAAGGGATACAGTAAACCTGCACTGGTGCATCGGAATCCAATACTGGTCTCTCAGGAGCCGCTCAAACCACAAGCTCTTAGGAGACTCACTCTTCTTGTACTTAAGTCGGCACTGTGTCCTTTATATTCAATTCCGATTCGATTTCTGTGTTTCATTGTCAATGTGAAGGTCCAAGGGATACAGTAAATTTGCACTGGTGCATCGGAATCCAATACTGGTCTCTCAGGAGCCGCTCAAACCACAAACTCTTAGGAGACTCTCTCTTCTTGTACTTAAGTCGGCACTGTGTCTTTTATATTCAATTCCGATGCGATTTCTTTGTTTCATTGTCAATGTGAAGGTCCAAGGGATACAGTAAACCTGCACTGGTGCATCGGAATCCCATACTGCTCTCCCAGGAGCCGCCCAAAGCACAAACTCTGAGAAGATTCACTCTTCTTGTACTTAAGTCGGCACTGTGCCTTTTATATTCAATTCCGATGCGATTTCTGTGTTTCATCGTCAATGTGAAGGTCCAAGGGATACAGTAAACCTGCACTGGTGCATCGGAATCCCATACTGGTCTCCCAGGAGCCGCCCAAAGCACAAACTCTGAGAAGATTCACTCTTCTTGTACTTACGTCGGCACTGTGCCTTTTATATTCAATTCCGATGCGATTTCTGTGTTTCATCGTCAATGTGAAGGTCCAAGGGATACAGTAAACCTGCACTGGTGCATCGGAATCCAATACTGGTCTCCCAGGAGCCGCTCAAACCACAAACTCTTAGGAGACTCACTCTTCTTGTACTTAAGTCGGCACTGTGTCTTTTATATTCAATTCCGATGCGATTTCTGTGTTTCATTGTCAATGTGACGGTCCAAGGGATACAGTAAACCTGCACTGGTGCATCGGAATCCCATACTGGTCTCCCAAGAGCCGCCCAAAGCACAAACTCTTAGGAGACTCACTCTTCTTGTACTTAAGTCGGCACTGTGTCTTTTATATTCAATTCCGATGCGATTTCTGTGTTTCATTATCAATGTGAAGGTCCAAGGGATACAGTAAACCTGCACTGGTGCATCGGAATCACACACTGGTCTCCCAGGAGCCGCCCAAAGCACAAACTCTGAGAAGATTCACTCTTCTTGTACTTACGTCGGCACTGTGCCTTTTATATTCAATTCCGATGCGATTTCTGTGTTTCATCTTCAATGTGAACGTCCAAGGGATACAGTAAACCTGCACTGGTGCATCGGAATCCAATACTGGTCTCCCAGGAGCCGCTCAAACCACAAACTCTTAGGCGACTCACTCTTCTTGTACTTAAGTCGGCACTGTGTCTTTTATATTCAATTCCGATGCGATTTCTGTGTTTCATTGTCAATGTGAAGGTCCAAGGGATACAGTAAACCTGCACTGGTGCATCGGAATCCCATACTGCTCTCCCAGGAGCCGCCCAAAGCACAAACTCTGAGAAGATTCACTCTTCTTGTACTTACGTCGGCACTGTGCCATTTATATTCAATTCCGATGCGATTTCTGTGTTTCATCTTCAATGTGAAGGTCCAAGGGATACAGTAAACCTGCACTGGTGCATCGGAATCGAATACTGGTCTCCCAGGCGCCGCTCAAAGCACAAACTCTTAGGAGACTCACTCTTCTTGTACTTAAGTCGGCACTGTGACCTTTATATTCAATTCCGATGCGATTTCTGTGTTTCATTGTCAATGTGAAGGTCCAAGGGATACAGTAAACCTGCACTGGTGCATCGGAATCCAATACTGGTCTCCCAGGAGCCGCCCAAAGCACAAACTCTGAGAAGATTCACTCTTCTTGTACTTAAGTCAGCACTGTGCCTTTTATATTCAATTCCGATGCGATTTCTGTGTTTCATCGTCAATGTGAAGGTCCAAGGGATACAGTAAACCTGCACTGGTGCATCGGAATCCAATACTGGTCTCCCAGGATCCGCTCAAAGCACAAACTCTGAGAAGATTCACTCTTCTTGTACTTAAGTCGGCACTGTGCCTTTTATATTCAATTCCGATTCGATTTCTGTGTTTCATCGTCAATGTCAAGGTCTAAGGGATACAGTAAACCTGCACTGGTGCATCGGAATCCAATACTGGTCTCCCAGGAGCTGCCAAAAGCACAAACTCTGAGAAGATTCACTCTTCTTGTACTTAAGTCGGCACTGTGCCTTTTATATTCAATTCCGATGCGATTTCTGTGTTTCATCGTCAATGTGAAGGTCCAAGGGATACAGTAAACCTGCACTGGTGCATCGGAATCCAATACTGGTCTCCCAGGATCCGCTCAAAGCACAAACTCTGAGAAGATTCACTCTTCTTGTACTTAAGTCGGCACTGTGACTTTTATATTCAATTCCGATGCGATTTCTGTGTTTCATCGTCAATGTGAAGGTCCAAGGAATACTGTAAACCTGCACTGGTGCATCGGAATCCAATACTGGTCTCCCAGGAGCCGCCCAAATCACAAACTCTGAGAAGATTCACTCTTCTTGTACTTAAGTCGGCACTGTGCCTTTTATATTCAATTCCGATGCGATTTCTGTGTTTCATCGTCAATGTGAAGGTCCAAGGGATACAGTAAACCTGCACTGGTGCATCGGAATCTAATACTGGTCTCCCAGGAGGCGCTCAAACCACAAAATCTTAGGAGACTCACTCTTCTTGTACTTAAGTCGCCATTGTGCCTTTTATATACAATTCCGATGCGATTTCTGTGTTTCATCGTCAATGTGAAGGTCCAAGGGATACAGTAAACCTGCACTGGTGCATCGGAATCCAATACTGGTCTCCCAGGAGCCGCTCAAAGCACAAACTCGTAGGAGATTCACTCTTCTTGTACTTAAGTCGGCTCTGTGCCTTTTATATTCAATTCCGATGTGATTTCTGTGTGTCATCGTCAATGTGAAGGTCCAAGGGATACAGTAAACCTACACTGGTGCATCGGAATCCAATACTGGTCTCCCAGGAGCCGCTCAAACCACAAACTCTTAGGAGACTCTCTCTTCTTGTACTTAAGTCGGCACTGTGCCGTTTATATTCAATTCCGATGCGATTTCTGTGTTTCATCGTCAATGTGAAGGTCCAAGGTATACAGTAAACCTGCACTGGTGCATCGGAATCCAATACTGGTCTCCCAGGAGCCGCTCAAAGCACAAACTCTTAGAAGATTCAATCTTCTTGTACTTAAGTCGGTATTGTGCCTTTTATATTCAATTCCGATGCGATTTCTGTGTTTCATTGTCAATGTGAATGTCCAAGGGATACAGTAAACCTGCACTGGTGCATCGGAATCTAATACTGGTCTCCCAGGAGCCGCTCAAAGCACAAACTCTTAGAAAATTCACTCTTCTTGTACTTAAGTCGGCATGGTGCCTTTGATATTCTATTCCTATGCGATTTCTGTGTTTCATCGTCAATGTGAAGGTCCAAGGGATACAGTAAACCTGCACTGGTGCATCGGAATCCAATACTGGTCTCCCAGGTGCCGCTCAAAGCACAAATCCGTAGAAGATTCACTCTTCTTGTACATAAGTCGGCATTGTGCCTTTTATATTCAATTCCGATGCGATTTCTGTGTTTCATTGACAATGTGACGGCCAAGGGATACAGTAAACCTGCACTGGTGCATCGGAATCTAATACTGGTCTCCCAGGAGCCGCTCAAACACAAACTCTGAGAAGATTCACTCTTCTTATACTTAGGTCGGCACTGTGCCTTTTATATTCAAGTCCTATGCGATTTCTGTGTTTCATCGTCAATGTGAAGCTCCAAGGGATACAGTAAACCTGCACAGGTGCATCGGAATCCAATACTGGTCTCCCATTAGCCGCTCAAACCACAAACTCTTAGCAGACTCACTCTTCTTGTACTTAAGTCGGCATTGTGCCTTTTATATTCAATTCCGATGCGATTTCTGTGTTTCATCGTCAATGTGAAGGTCCAAGGGATACAGTAAACCTGCACTGGTGCATCGGAATCCAATACTGGTCTCCCAGGAGCCGCTCAAACCACAAACTCTTAGGAGACTCACTCTTCTTGTACTTAAGTCGGCATTGTGCCTTTGATATTCAATTCCGATGCGATTTCTGTGTTTCATCGTCAATGTGAAGGTCCAAGGGATAGAGTAAACCTGCACTGGTGCATCGGAATCTAATACAGGTCTCCCAGGAGCCCCTCAAAGCACAAACTCTGAGAAGATTCACTCTTCTTGTACTTAAGTCGGCACTGTGCCTTTTATATTCAATTCCGATGCGATTTCTGTGTTTCATCGTCAATGTGAAGGTCCAAGGGATACAGTAAACCTGCACTGGTGCATCGGAATCCAATACTGGTCTCCCAGGATTCGCTCAAAGCACAATCTCTTAGGAGACTCACTCTTCTTGTACTTAAGTCGGCATTGTGCATTTTATATTCAATTCCGATGCGATTTCTGTGTTTCATCGTCAATTTGAAGGTCCAAGGGATACAGTAAACACGCACTGGTGCATCGGAATCCAATACTGGTCTCCCAGGAGCCGTTCAAACCACAAACTCTTAGGAGACTCACTCTTCTTGTACTTAAGTCGGCACCGTGTCTTTTATATTCAATTCCGATGCGATTTCTGTGTTTCATTATCAATGTGAAGGTCCAAGGGATACAGTAAACCTGCACTGGTGCATCGGAATCCAATACTGGTCTCCCAGGAGCCGCCCAAACACAAACTCTGAGAAGATTCACTCTTCTTGTACTTACGTCGGCACTGTGCCTTTTATATTCAATTCCGATGCGATTTCTGTGTTTAATTGTCAATGTGAAGGTCCAAGGGATACAGTAAACCTGCACTGGTGCATCGGAATCCAATACTGGTCTCCCAGGATCCGCTCTAACCACAAACTCTTAGGAGGCTCACTCTTCTTATACTTAAGTCGGCACTGTGTCTTTTATATTCAATTCCGATGCGATTTCTGTGTTTCATTGTCAATGTGAAGGTCCAAGGGATACAGTAAATTAGCACTGGTGCATCGGAATCCAATACTGGTCTCCCAGGAGCCGCTCAAACCACAAACTCTTAGGAGACTCACTCTTCTTGTACTTAAGTCGGCACTGTGTCTTTTATACTCAATTCCGATGCGATTTCTGTGTTTCATTGTCAATGTGAAGGTCCAAGGGATACAGTAAACCTGCACTGGTGCATCAGAATCCTATACTGGTCTCCCAGGATCCGCTCAAAGCACAAACTCTGAAAAGATTCACTCTTCTTGTACTTAAGTCGGCACTGTGCCCTCTATATTCAATTCAGATGCGATTTCTGTGTTTCATCGTCAATGTGAAGGTTCAAGGGATACAGTAAACCTGCACTGGTGCATCGGAATCCAATACTGGTCTCCCAGGAGCCGCCCAAAGCACAAACTCCGACAAGATTCACTCTTCTTGTACTTAAGTCGGCACTGTGCCTTTTATATTCAATTTCCGATGCGATTTCTGTGTTTCATCGTCAATGTGAAGGTCCAAGGGATACAGTAAACCTGCACTGGTGCATCGGAATCCAATACTGGTCTCCCAGGATCCGCTCAAAACACAAATTCTGAGAAGATTCACTCTTCTTGTACTTAAGTCGGCACTGTGCCTTTTATATTCAATTCCGATGTGATTTCTGTGTTTCATCAACAATGTGAAGGTCCAAGGGATACAGTAAACCTGCACTGGTGCATCGGAATCCAATAGTGGCCTCCCAGGAGCCGCCCAAAGCACAAACTCTTAGGAGACTCACTCTTCTTGTACTTAAGTCGGCACTGTGCCTTTTATATTCAATTCCGATGCGATTTCTGTGTTTCATCGTCAATGTGAAGGTCCAAGGGATACAGTAAACCTGCACTGGTGCATCGGAATCCAATACTGGTCTCCCAGGATCCGCTCAAAGCACAAACTCTGAGAAGATTCACTCTTCTTGTACTTAAGTCGGCACTGTGTCTTTTATATTCAATTCCGATGCGATTTCTGTGTTTCATCGTCAATGTGAAGGTCCAAGGGATACAGTAAACCTGCACTGGTGCATCGGAATCCAATACTGGTCTCCCAGGAGCCGCCCAAAGCACAAACTCTGAGAAGATTCACTCTTCTTGTACTTAAGTCGGCACTGTGCCTTTTATATTCAATTCCGATGCGATTTCTGTGTTTCATCGTCAATGTGAAGGTCCAAGGGATACAGTAAACCTGCACTGGTGCATCGGAATCCAATACTGGTCTCCCAGGATCGGCTCAAAGCACAAACTCTGAGAAGATTAACTCTTCTTGTACTTAAGTCGGCACTGTGCCTTTTATATTCAATTCCGATGCGATTTCTGTGTTTCATCGTCAATGTGAAGGTCCAAGGAATACTGTAAACCTGCACTGGTGCATCGGAATCCAATACTGGTCTCCCAGGAGCCGCCCAAATCACAAACTCTGAGAAGATTCACTCTTCTTGTACTTAAGTTGGCACTGTGCCTTTTATATTCAATTCCGATGCGATTTCTGTGTTTCATCGTCAATGTGAAGGTCCAAGGGATACAGTAAACCTGCACTGGTGCATCGGAATCCAATACTGGTCTCCCAGGAGCCGCTCAAACCACAAACTCTTAGGAGACTCATTCTTCTTGTACTTAAGTCGGCACTGTGTCTTTTATATTCAATTCCGATGCGATTTCTGTGTTTCATTGTCAATGTGAAGGTCCAAGGGATACAGTAAACCTGCACTGGTGCATCGAAATCCAATACTGGTCTCCCAGGAGCCGCCCAAAGCACAAACTCTGAGAAGATTCACTCTTCTTGTACTTACGTCGGCACTGTGCCTTTTATATTCAATTCCGATGCGATTTCTGTGCTTCATCGTCAATGTGAAGGTCCAAGGGATACAGTAAACCTGCACTGGTGCATCGGAATCCAATACTGGTCTCCCAGGAGCCGCTCAAACCACAAACTCTTAGGAGACTCACTCTTCTTGTACTTAAGTCGGCACTGTGTCTTTTATATTCAATTCCGATGCGATTTCTGTGTTTCATTGTCAATGTGAAGGTCGAAGGGATACAGTAAACCTGCACTGGTGCATCGGAATCCAATACTGGTCTCCCAGGAGCCGCCCAAAGCACAAACTCTGAGAAGATTCACTCTTCTTGTACTTACGTCGGCACTGTGCCTTTTATATTCAATTCCGATGCGATTTCTGTGTTTCATCATCAATGTGAAGGTCCAAGAGATACAGTAAACCTGCACTGGTGCATCGGAATCCAATACTGGTCTCCCAGGAGCCGTTCAAACCACAAACTCTTAGGAGACTCACTCTTCTTGTACTTAAGTCGGCACTGTGTCTTTTATATTCAATTCCGATGCGATTTCTGTGTTTCATTATCAATGTGAAGGTCCAAGGGATACAGTAAACCTGCACTGGTGCATCGGAATCCCATACTGCTCTCCCAGGAGCCGCCCAAAGCACAAACTCTGAGAAGATTCACTCTTCTTGTACTTAAGTCGGCACTGTGCCTTTTATATTCAATTCCGATGCGATTTCTGTGTTTCATCGTCAATGTGAAGGTCCAAGGGATACAGTAAACCTGCACTGGTGCATCGGAATCCAATACTGGTCTCTCAGGAGCCGCTCAAACCACAAGCTCTTGGGAGACTCACTCTTCTTGTACTTAAGTCGGCACTGTGTCCTTTATATTCAATTCCGATGCGATTTCTGTGTTTCATTGTCAATGTGAAGGTCCAAGGGATACAGTAAATTTGCACTGGTGCATCGGAATCCAATACTGGTCTCTCAGGAGCCGCTCAAACCACAAACTCTTAGGAGACTCTCTCTTCTTGTACTTAAGTCGGCACTGTGTCTTTTATATTCAATTCCGATGCGATTTCTTTGTTTCATTGTCAATGTGAAGGTCCAAGGGATACAGTAAACCTGCACTGGTGCATCGGAATCCCATACTGCTCTCCCAGGAGCCGCCCAAAGCACAAACTCTGATCAGATTCACTCTTCTTGTACTTAAGTCGGCACTGTGCCTTTTATATTCAATTCCGATGCGATTTCTGTGTTTCATCGTCAATGTGAAGGTCCAAGGGATACAGTAAACCTGCACTGGTGCATCGGAATCCCATACTGGTCTCCCAGGAGCCGCCCAAAGCACAAACTCTGAGAAGATTCACTCTTCTTGTACTTACGTCGGCACTGTGCCTTTTATATTCAATTCCGATGCGATTTCTGTGTTTCATCGTCAATGTGAAGGTCCGAGGGATACAGTAAACCTGCACTGGTGCATCGGAATCCAATACTGGTCTCCCAGGAGCCGCTCAAACCACAAACTCTTAGGAGACTCACTCTTCTTGTACTTAAGTCGGCACTGTGTCTTTTATATTCAATTCCGATGCGATTTCTGTGTTTCATTGTCAATGTGACGGTCCAAGGGATACAGTAAACCTGCACTGGTGCATCGGAATCCCATACTGGTCTCCCAAGAGCCACCCAAAGCACAAACTCTTAGGAGACTCACTCTTCTTGTACTTAAGTCGGCACTGTGTCTTTTATATTCAATTCCGATGCGATTTCTGTGTTTCATTATCAATGTGAAGGTCCAAGGGATACAGTAAACCTGCACTGGTGCATCGGAATCACACACTGGTCTCCCAGGAGCCGCCCAAAGCACAAACTCTGAGAAGATTCACTCTTCTTGTACTTACGTCGGCACTGTGCCTTTTATATTCAATTCCGATGCGATTTCTGTGTTTCATCTTCAATGTGAACGTCCAAGGGATACAGTAAACCTGCACTGGTGCATCGGAATCCAATACTGGTCTCCCAGGAGCCGCTCAAACCACAAACTCTTAGGAGACTCACTCTTCTTGTACTTAAGTCGGCACTGTGTCTTTTATATTCAATTCCGATGCGATTTCTGTGTTTCATTGTCAATGTGAAGGTCCAAGGGATACAGTAAACCTGCACTGGTGCATCGGAATCCCATACTGCTCTCCCAGGAGCCGCCCAAAGCACAAACTCTGAGAAGATTCACTCTTCTTGTACTTACGTCGGCACTGTGCCATTTATATTCAATTCCGATGCGATTTCTGTGTTTCATCTTCAATGTGAAGGTCCAAGGGATACAGTAAACCTGCACTGGTGCATCGGAATCGAATACTGGTCTCCCAGGCGCCGCTCAAAGCACAAACTGTTAGGAGACTCACTCTTCTTGTACTTAAGTCGGCACTGTGACCTTTATATTCAATTCCGATGCGATTTCTGTGTTTCATTGTCAATGTGAAGGTCCAAGGGATACAGTAAACCTGCACTGGTGCATCGGAATCCAATACTGGTCTCCCAGGAGCCGCCCAAAGCAAAAACTCTGAGAAGATTCACTCTTCTTGTACTTAAGTCGGCACTGTGCCTTTTATATTCAATTCCGATGCGATTTCTGTGTTTCATCGTCAATGTGAAGGTCCAAGGGATACAGTAAACCTGCACTGGTGCATCGGAATCCAATACTGGTCTCCCAGGATCCGCTCAAAGCACAAACTCTGAGAAGATTCACTCTTCTTGTACTTAAGTCGGCACTGTGTCTTTTATATTCAATTCCGATTCGATTTCTGTGTTTCATCGTCAATGTCAAGGTCTAAGGGATACAGTAAACCTGCACTGGTGCATCGGAATCCAATACTGGTCTCCCAGGAGCTGCCAAAAGCACAAACTCTGAGAAGATTCACTCTTCTTGTACTTAAGTCGGCACTGTGCCTTTTATATTCAATTCCGATGCGATTTCTGTGTTTCATCGTCAATGTGAAGGTCCAAGGGATAGAGTAAACCTGCACTGGTGCATCGGAATCTAATACTGGTCTCCCAGGAGGCGCTCAAACCACAAAATCTTAGGAGACTCACTCTTCTTGTACTTAAGTCGCCATTGTGCCTTTTATATACAATTCCGATGCGATTTCTGTGTTTCATCGTCAATGTGAAGGTCCAAGGGATACAGTAAACCTGCACTGGTGCATCGGAATCCAATACTGGTCTCCCAGGAGCCGCTCAAAGCACAAACTCGTAGGAGATTCACTCTTCTTGTACTTAAGTCGGCTCTGTGCCTTTTATATTCAATTCCGATGTGATTTCTGTGTGTCATCGTCAATGTGAAGGTCCAAGGGATATAGTAAACCTGCACTGGTGCATCGGAATCCAATACTGGTCTCCCAGGAGCCGCTCAAACCACAAACTCTTAGGAGACTCTCTCTTCTTGTACTTAAGTCGGCACTGTGCCGTTTATATTCAATTCCGATGCGATTTCTGTGTTTCATCGTCAATGTGAAGGTCCAAGGGATACAGTAAACCTGCACTGGTGCATCGGAATCCAATACTGGTCTCCCAGGAGCCGCTCAAAGCACAAACTCTTAGAAGATTCAATCTTCTTGTACTTAAGTCGGTATTGTGCCTTTTATATTCAATTCCGATGCGATTTCTGTGTTTCATTGTCAATGTGAATGTCCAAGGGATACAGTAAACCTGCACTGGTGCATCGGAATCTAATACTGGTTTCCCAGGAGCCGCTCAAAGCACAAACTCTTAGAAAATTCACTCTTCTTGTACTTAAGTCGGCATGGTGCCTTTGATATTCTATTCCTATGCGATTTCTGTGTTTCATCGTCAATGTGAAGGTCCAAGGGATACAGTAAACCTGCACTGGTGCATCGGAATCCAATACTGGTCTCCCAGGTGCCGCTCAAAGCACAAATCCGTAGAAGATTCACTCTTCTTGTACATAAGTCGGCATTGTGCCTTTTATATTCAATTCCGATGCGATTTCTGTGTTTCATTGACAATGTGACGGCCAAGGGATACAGTAAACCTGCACTGGTGCATCGGAATCTAATACTGGTCTCCCAGGAGCCGCTCAAACACAAACTCTGAGAAGATTCACTCTTCTTATACTTAGGTCGGCACTGTGCCTTTTATATTCAATTCCTATGCGATTTCTGTGTTTCATCGTCAATGTGAAGCTCCAAGGGATACAGTAAACCTGCACAGGTGCATCGGAATCCAATACTGGTCTCCCATTAGCCGCTCAAACCACAAACTCTTAGCAGACTCACTCTTCTTGTACTTAAGTCGGCATTGTGCCTTTTATATTCAATTCCGATGCGATTTCTGTGTTTCATCGTCAATGTGAAGGTCCAAGGGATACAGTAAACCTGCACTGGTGCATCGGAATCCAATACTGGTCTCCCAGGAGCCGCTCAAACCACAAACTCTTAGGAGACTCACTCTTCTTGTACTTAAGTCGGCATTGTGCCTTTGATATTCAATTCCGATGCGATTTCTGTGTTTCATCGTCAATGTGAAGGTCCAAGGGATAGAGTAAACCTGCACTGGTGCATCGGAATCTAATACTGGTCTCCCAGGAGCCCCTCAAAGCACAAACTCTGAGAAGATTCACTCTTCTTGTACTTAAGTCGGCACTGTGCCTTTTATATTCAATTCCGATGCGATTTCTGTGTTTCATCGTCAATGTGAAGGTCCAAGGGATACAGTAAACCTGCACTGGTGCATCGGAATCCAATACTGGTCTCCCAGGATTCGCTCAAAGCACAAACTCTTAGGAGACTCACTCTTCTTGTACTTAAGTCGGCATTGTGCATTTTATATTCAATTCCGATGCGATTTCTGTGTTTCATCGTCAATTTGAAGGTCCAAGGGATACAGTAAACACGCACTGGTGCATCTGAATCCAATACTGGTCTCCCAGGAGCCATTCAAACCACAAACTCTTAGGAGACTCACTCTTCTTGTACTTAAGTCGGCACCGTGTTTTTTATATTCAATTCCGATGCGATTTCTGTGTTTCATTATCAATGTGAAGGTCCAAGGGATACAGTAAACCTGCACTGGTGCATCGGAATCCAATACTGCTCTCCCAGGAGCCGCCCAAACACAAACTCTGAGAAGATTCACTCTTCTTGTACTTACGTCGGCACTGAGCCTTTTATATTCAATTCCGATGCGATTTCTGTGTTTCATTGTCAATGTGAAGGTCCAAGGGATACAGTAAACCTGCACTGGTGCATCGGAATCCAATACTGGTCTCCCAGGATCCGCTCTAACCACAAACTCTTAGGAGGCTCACTCTTCTTATACTTAAGTCGGCACTGTGTCTTTTATATTCAATTCCGATGCGATTTCTGTGTTTCATTGTCAATGTGAAGGTCCAAGGGATACAGTAAATTAGCACTGGTGCATCGGAATCCAATACTGGTCTCCCAGGAGCCGCTCAAACCACAAACTCTTAGGAGACTCACTCTTCTTGTACTTAAGTCGGCACTGTGTCTTTTATACTCAATTCCGATGCGATTTCTGTGTTTCATTGTCAATGTGAAGGTCCAAGGGATACAGTAAACCTGCACTGGTGCATCAGAATCCTATACTGGTCTCCCAGGATTCGCTCAAAGCACAAACTCTGAAAAGATTCACTCCTCTTGTACTTAAGTCGGCACTGTGCCCTCTATATTCAATTGAGATGCGATTTCTGTGTTTCATCGTCAATGTGAAGGTTCAAGGGATACAGTAAACCTGCACTGGTGCATCGGAATCCAATACTGGTCTCCCAGGAGCCGCCCAAAGCACAAACTCCGAGAAGATTCACTCTTCTTGTACTTAAGTCGGCACTGTGCCTTTTATATTCAATTTCCGATGCGATTTCTGTGTTTCATCGTCAATGTGAAGGTCCAAGGGATACAGTAAACCTGCACTGGTGCATCGGAATCCAATACTGGTCTCCCAGGATCCGCTCAAAACACAAATTCTGAGAAGATTCACTCTTCTTGTACTTAAGTCGGCACTGTGCCTTTTATATTCAATTCCGATGTGATTTCTGTGTTTCATCAACAATGTGAAGGTCCAAGGGATACAGTAAACCTGCACTGGTGCATCGGAATCCAATAGTGGCCTCCCAGGAGCCGCCCAAAGCACAAACTCTTAGGAGACTCACTCTTCTTGTACTTAAGTCGGCACTGTGCCTTTTATATTCAATTCCGATGCGATTTCTGTGTTTCATCGTCAATGTGAAGGTCCAAGGGATACAGTAAACCTGCACTGGTGCATCGGAATCCAATACTGGTCTCCCAGGATCCGCTCAAAGCACAAACTCTGAGAAGATTCACTCTTCTTGTACTTAAGTCGGCACTGTGTCTTTTATATTCAATTCCGATGCGATTTTTGTGTTTCATCGTCAATGTGAAGGTCCAAGGGATACAGTAAACCTGCACTGGTGCATCGGAATCCAATACTGGTCTCCCAGGAGCCGCCCAAAGCACAAACTCTGAGAAGATTCACTCTTCTTGTACTTAAGTCGGCACTGTGCCTTTTATATTCAATTCCGATGCGATTTCTGTGTTTCATCGTCAATGTGAAGGTCCAAGGGATACAGTAAACCTGCACTGGTGCATCGGAATCCAATACTGGTCTCCCAGGATCGGCTCAAAGCACAAACTCTGAGAAGATTAACTCTTCTTGTACTTAAGTCGGCACTGTGCCTTTTATATTCAATTCCGATGCGATTTCTGTGTTTCATCGTCAATGTGAAGGTCCAAGGAATACTGTAAACCTGCACTGGTGCATCGGAATCCAATACTGGTCTCCCAGGAGCCGCCCAAATCACAAACTCTGAGAAGATTCACTCTTCTTGTACTTAAGTTGGCACTGTGCCTTTTATATTCAATTCCGATGCGATTTCTGTGTTTCATCGTCAATGTGAAGGTCCAAGGGATACAGTAAGCCTGCACTGGTGCATCGGAATCCAATACTGGTCTCCCAGGAGCCGCCCAAAGCACAAACTCTTAGGAGACTCACTCTTCTTGTACTTAAGTCGGCACTGTGCCTTTTATATTCAATTCCGATGCGATTTCTGTGTTTCATCGTCAATGTGAAGGTCCAAGGGATACAGTAAACCTGCACTGGTGCATCGGAATCCAATACTGGTCTCCCAGGATCCGCTCAAAGCACAAACTCTGAGAAGATTCACTCTTCTTGTACTTAAGTCGGCACTGTGTCTTTTATATTCAATTCCGATGCGATTTCTGTGTTTCATCGTCAATGTGAAGGTCCAAGGGATACAGTAAACCTGCACTGGTGCATCGGAATCCAATACTGGTCTCCCAGGAGCCGCCCAAAGCACAAACTCTGAGAAGATTCACTCTTCTTGTACTTAAGTCGGCACTGTGCCTTTTATATTCAATTCCGATGCGATTTCTGTGTTTCATCGTCAATGTGAAGGTCCAAGGGATACAGTAAACCTGCACTGGTGCATCGGAATCCAATACTGGTCTCCCACGATCGGCTCAAAGCACAAACTCTGAGAAGATTAACTCTTCTTGTACTTAAGTTGGCACTGTGCCTTTTATATTCAATTCCAATGCGATTTCTGTGTTTCATCGTCAATGTGAAGGTCCAAGGAATACTGTAAACCTGCACTGGTGCATCGGAATCCAATACTGGTCTCCCAGGAGCCGCCCAAATCACAAACTCTGAGAAGATTCACTCTTCTTGTACTTAAGTTGGCACTGTGCCTTTTATATTCAATTCCGATGCGATTTCTGTGTTTCATCGTCAATGTGAAGGTCCAAGGGATACAGTAAGCCTGCACTGGTGCATCGGAATCCAATACTGGTCTCCCAGGAGCCGCCCAAAGCACAAACTCTGAGAAGATTCACTCTTCTTGTACTTAAGTCGGCACTGTGCCTTTTATATACAATTCCGATGCGATTTCTGTGTTTCATCGTCAATGTGAAGGTCCAAGGGATACAGTAAACCTGCACTGGTGCATCGGAATCTAATACCGGTCTCCCAGGAGCCGCTCAAAGCACAAACTCGTAGAAGATTCACTCTTCTTGTAGTTAAGTCGGCTCTGTGCCTTTTATATTCAATTCCAATGCGATTTCTGTCTTTCATCGTCAATGTGAAGGTCCAAGGGATACAGTAAACCTGCACTGGTGCATCGGAATCCAATACTGGTCTCCCAGGAGCCGCTCAAACCACAAACTCTTAGGAGACTCTCTCTTCTTGTACTTAAGTCGGCACTGTGCCGTTTATATTCAATTCCGATGCGATTTCTGTGTTTCATCGTCAATGTGAAGGTCCAAGGGATACAGTAAACCTGCACTGGTGCATCGGAATCCAATACTGGTCTCCCAGGAGCCGCTCAAAGCACAAACTCTTAGAAGATTCAGTCTTCTTGTACTTAAGTCGGTATTGTGCCTTTTATATTCAATTCCGATGCGATTTCTGTGTTTCATTGTCAATGTGAAGGTCCAAGGGATACAGTAAACCTGCACTGGTGCATCGGAATCTAATACTGGCCTCCCAGGAGCCGCTCAAAGCACAAACTCTTAGAAAATTCACTCTTCTTGTACTTAAGTCGGCATGGTGCCTTTGATATTCTATTCCTATGCGATTTCTGTGTTTCATCGTCAATGTGAAGGTCCAAGGGATACAGTAAACCTGCACTGGTGCATCGGAATCCAATACTGGTCTCCCAGGTGCCGCTCAAAGCACAAATCCGTAGAAGATTCACTCTTCTTGTACATAAGTCGGCATTGTGCCTTTTATATTCAATTCCGATGCGATTTCTGTGTTTCATTGACAATGTGACGGTCCAAGGGATACAGTAAACCTGCACTGGTGCATCGGAATCTAATACTGGTCTCCCAGGAGCCGCTCAAACGCAAACTCTGAGAAGATTCACTCTTCTTGTACTTAGGTCGGCACTGTGCCTTTTGTATTCAATTCCTATGCGATTTCTGTGTTTCATCGTCAATGTGAAGCTCCAAGGGATACAGTAAACCTGCACTGGTGCATCGGAATCCAATACTGGTCTCCCATTAGCTGCTCAAACCACAAACTCTTAGCAGACTCATTCTTCTTGTACATAAGTCGGCACTGTGCCTTTTATATTCAATTCCGATGCGATTTCTGTGTTTCATCGTCAATGTGAAGGTCCAAGGGATACAGTAAACCTGCACTGGTGCATCGGAATCCAATACTGGTCTCCCAGGAGCCGCTCAAACCACAAACTCTTAGGAGACTCACTCTTCTTGTACTTAAGTCGGCACTGTGCCTTTTATATTCAATTCCGATGCGATTTCTGCGTTTCATCGTCAATGTGAAGGTCCAAGGGATACAGTAAACCTGCACTGGTGCATCGGAATCCAATACTGGTCTCCCAGGATTCGCTCAAAGCACAAACTCTTAGGAGACTCACTCTTCTTGTACTTAAGTCGGCATTGTGCATTTTATATTCAATTCCGATGCGATTTCTGTGTTTCATTGTCAATTTGAAGGTCCAAGGGATACAGTAAACACGCACTGGTGCATCGGAATCCAATACTGGTCTCCCAGGAGCCGCCCAAAGCACAAACTCCGAGAAGATTCACTCTTCTTGTACTTAAGTCAGCACTGTGCCTTTTATATTCAATTCCGATGCGATTTCTGTGTTTCATCGTCACTGTGAAGGTCCAAGGGATACAGTAAACCTGCACTGGTGCATCGGAATCCAATACTGGTCTCCCAGGATCCGCTCAAAACACAAATTCTGAGAAGATTCACTCTTCTTGTACTTAAGTCGGCACTGTGCCTTTTATATTCAATTCCGATGCGATTTCTGTGTTTCATCAACAATGTGAAGGTCCAAGGGATACAGTAAACCTGCACTGGTGCATCGGAATCCAATAGTGGCCTCCCAGGAGCCGCCCAAAGCACAAACTCTTAGGAGACTCACTCTTCTTGTACTTAAGTCGGCACTGTGCTTTTTATATTCAATTCCGATGCGATTTCTGTGTTTCAGCGTCAATGTGAAGGTCCAAGGGATACAGTAAACCTGCACTGGTGCATCGGAATCCAATACTGGTCTCCCAGGAGCCGCCCAAAGCACAAACTCTGAGAAGATTCACTCTTCTTGTACTTAAGTCGGCACTGTGCCTTTTATATTCAATTCCGATGCGATTTCTGTGTTTCATCGTCAATGTGAAGGTCCAAGGGATACAGTAAACCTGCACTGGTGCATCGGAATCCAATACTGGTCTCCCAGGATCCGCTCAAAGCACAAACTCTGAGAAGATTCACTCTTCTTGTACTTAAGTCGGCACTGTGTCTTTTATATTCAATTCCGATGCGATTTCTGTGTTTCATCGTCAATGTGAAGGTCCAAGGGATACAGTAAACCTGCACTGGTGCATCGGAATCCAATACTGGTCTCCCAGGAGCCGCCCAAAGCACAAACTCTGAGAAGATTCACTCTTCTTGTACTTAAGTCGGCACTGTGCCTTTTATATTCAATTCCGATGCGATTTCTGTGTTTCATCGTCAATGTGAAGGTCCAAGGGATACAGTAAACCTGCACTGGTGCATCGGAATCCAATACTGGTCTCCCAGGATCGGCTCAAAGCACAAACTCTGAGAAGATTAACTCTTCTTGTACTTAAGTCGGCACTGTGCCTTTTATATTCAATTCCGATGCGATTTCTGTGTTTCATCGTCAATGTGAAGGTCCAAGGAATACTGTAAACCTGCACTGGTGCATCGGAATCCAATACTGGTCTCCCAGGAGCCGCCCAAATCACAAACTCTGAGAAGATTCACTCTTCTTGTACTTAAGTTGGCACTGTGCCTTTTATATTCAATTCCGATGCGATTTCTGTGTTTCATCGTCAATGTGAAGGTCCAAGGGATACAGTAAACCTGCACTGGTGCATCGGAATCTAATACTGGTCTCCCAGGAGCCGCTCAAAGCACAAACTCGTAGAAGATTCACTCTTCTTGTACTTAAGTCGGCTATGTGCCTTTTATATTCAATTCCGATGCGATTTCTGTCTTTCATCGTCAATGTGAAGGTCCAAGGGATACAGTAAACCTGCACTGGTGCATCGGAATCCAATACTCGTCTCCCAGGAGCCGCTCAAACCACAAACTCTTAGGAGACTCTCTCTTCTTGTACTTAAGTCGGCACTGTGCCGTTTATATTCAATTCCGATGCGATTTCTGTGTTTCATCGTCAATGTGATGGTCCAAGGGATACAGTAAACCTGCACTGGTGCATCGGAATCCAATACTGGTCTCCCAGGAGCCGCTCAAAGCACAAACTCTTAGAAGATTCAATCTTCTTGTACTTAAGTCGGTATTGTGCCTTTTATATTCAATTCCGATGCGATTTCTGTGTTTCATTGTCAATGTGAAGGTCCAAGGGATACAGTAAACCTGCACTGGTGCATCGGAATCTAATACTGGCCTCCCAGGAGCCGCTCAAAGCACAAACTCTTAGAAAATTCACTCTTCTTGTACTTAAGTCGGCATGGTGCCTTTGATATTCTATTCCTATGCGGTTTCTGTGTTTCATCGTCAATGTGAAGGTCCAAGGGATACAGTAAACCTGCACTGGTGCATCGGAATCCAATACTGGTGTCCCAGGTGCCGCTCAAAGCACAAATCCGTAGAAGATTCACTCTTCTTGTACATAAGTCGGCATTGTGCCTTTTATATTCAATTCCGATGCGATTTCTGTGTTTCATTGACAATGTGACGGTCCAAGGGATACAGTAAACCTGCACTGGTGCATCGGAATCTAATACTGGTCTCCCAGGAGCCGCTCAAACGCAAACTCTGAGAAGATTCACTCTTCTTGTACTTAGGTCGGCACTGTGCCTTTTGTATTCAATTCCTATGCGATTTCTGTGTTTCATCGTCAATGTGAAGCTCCAAGGGATACAGTAAACCTTCACTGGTGCATCGGAATCCAATACTGGTCTCCCATTAGCTGCTCAAACCACAAACTCTTAGCAGACTCATTCTTCTTGTACATAAGTCGGCACTGTGCCTTTTATATTCAATTCCGATGCGATTTCTGTGTTTCATCGTCAATGTGAAGGTCCAAGGGATACAGTAAACCTGCACTGGTGCATCGGAATCCAATACTGGTCTCCCAGGAGCCGCTCAAACCACAAACTCTTAGGAGACTCACTCTTCTTGTACTTAAGTCGGCATTGTGCCTTTGATATTCAATTCCGATGCGATTTCTGTGTTTCATCGTCAATGTGAAGTTCCAAGGGATAGAGTAAAGCTGCACTGGTGCATCGGAATCTAATACTGGTCTCCCAGGAGCCGCTCAAAGCACAAACTCTGAGAAGATTCACTCTTCTTGTACTTAAGTCGGCACTGTGCCTTTTATATTCAATTCCGATGCGATTTCTGCGTTTCATCGTCAATGTGAAGGTCCAAGGGATACAGTAAACCTGCACTGGTGCATCGGAATCCAATACTGGTCTCCCAGGATTCGCTCAAAGCACAAACTCTTAGGAGACTCACTCTTCTTGTACTTAAGTCGGCATTGTGCATTTTATATTCAATTCCGATGCGATTTCTGTGTTTCATTGTCAATTTGAAGGTCCAAGGGATACAGTAAACACGCACTGGTGCATCGGAATCCAATACTGGTCTCCCAGGAGCCGTTCAAACCACAAACTCTTAGGAGACTCACTCTTCTTGTACTTAAGTCGGCACTGTGTCTTTTATATTCAATTCCAAACGATTTCTGTGTTTCATTGTCAATGTGAAGGTCCAAGGGATACAGTAAACCTGCAGTGGTGCATCGGAATCCAATACTGGTCTCCCAGGAGCCGCCCAAACACAAACTCTGAGAAGATTCACTCTTCTTGTACTTACGTCGGCACTGTGCCTTTTATATTCACTTCCGATGCGATTTCTGAGTTTCATTGTCAATGTGAAGGTCCAAGGGATACAGTAAACCTGCACTGGTGCATCGGAATCCAATACTGGTCTCCCAGGAGCCGCTCTAACCACAAACTCTTAGTAGGCTCACTCTTCTTATACTTAAGTCGGCACTGTGTCTCTTATATTCAATTCCGATGCGATTTCTGTGTTTCATTGTCAATGTGAAGGTCCAAGGGATACAGTAAATTAGCACTGGTGCATCGGAATCCAATACTGGTCTCCCAGGAGAAGCTCAAACCACAAACTCTTAGGAGACTCACTCTTCTTGTACTTAAGTCGGCACTGTGTCTTTTATATTCAATTCCCATGCGATTTCTGTGTTTCATTGTCAATGTGAAGGTCCAAGGGATACAGTAAACCTGCACTGGTGCATCGAAATCCAATACTGGTCTCCCAGGAGCCGCTCAAACCACAAACTCTTAGGAGACTCACTCTTCTTGTACTTAAGTCTGCTCTGTGCCTTTTATATTCAATTCCGATGCGATTTCTGTGTTTCATCGTCAATGTGAAGGTCCAAGGGATACAGTAAACCTGCACTGGTGCATCGGAATCCAATACTGGTCTCCCAGGAGCCGCTCAAACCACAAACTCTTTTGAGACTCTGTCTTCTTGTACTTAAGTCGGCACTGTGCCGTTTATATTCAATTCCGATGCGATTTCTGTGTTTCATCGTCAATGTGAAGGTCCAAGGGATACAGTAAACCTGCACTGGTGCATCGGAATCCAATACTGGTCTCCCAGGAGCCGCTCAAAGCACAAACTCTTAGAAGATTCAATCCTCTTGTACTTAAGTCGGTATTGTGCCTTTTATATTCAATTCCGATGCGATTTCTGTGTTTCATTGTCAATGTGAAGGTCCAAGGGATACAGTAAACCTGCACTGGTGCATCGGAATCTAATACTGGTCTCCCAGGAGCCGCTCAAAGCACAAACTCTTAGAAAATTCACTCTTCTTCTACTTAAGTCGGCATGGTGCCTTTGATATTCTATTCCTATGCGATTTCTGTGTTTCATCGTCAATGTGAAGGTCCAAGGGATACAGTAAACCTGCACTGGTGCATCGGAATCCAATACTGGTCTCCCAGGTGCCGCTCAAAGCACAAATCCGTAGAAGATTCACTCTTCTTGTACATAAGTCGGCATTGTGCCTTTTATATTCAATTCCGATGCGATTTCTGTGTTTCATTGACAATGTGACGGTCCAAGGGATACAGTAAACCTGCACTGGTGCATCGGAATCTAATACTGGTCTCCCAGGACCCGCTCAAACACAAACTCTGAGAAGATTCACTCTTCTTGTACTTAGGTCGGCACTGTGCCTTTTGTATTCAATTCCTATGCGATTTCTGTGTTTCATCGTCAATGTGAAGCTCCAAGGGATACAGTAAACCTGCACTGGTGCATCGGAATCCAATACTGGTCTCCCATTAGCTGCTCAAACCACATACTCTTAGGAGACTCACTCTTCTTGTACTTAAGTCGGCATTGTGCCTTTGATATTCAATTCCGATGCGATTTCTGTGTTTCATCGTCAATGTGAAGTTCCAAGGGATAGAGTAAACCTGCACTGGTGCATCGGAATCTAATACTGGTCTCCCAGGAGCCGCTCAAAGCACAAACTCTGAGAAGATTCACTCTTCTTGTACTTAAGTCGGCACTGTGCCTTTTATTTTCAATTCCGATGCGATTTCTGCGTTTCATCGTCAATGTGAAGGTCCAAGGGATACAGTAAACCTGCACTGGTGCATCGGAATCCAATACTGGTCTCCCAGGATTCGCTCAAATCACAAACTCTTAGGAGACTCACTCTTCTTGTACTTAAGTCGGCACTGTGCATTTTATATTCAATTCCGATGCGATTTCTGTGTTTCATCGTCAATTTCAAGGTCCAAGGGATACAGTAAACACGCACTGGTGCATCGGAATCCAATACTGGTCTCCCAGGAGCCGTTCAAACCACAAACTCTTAGGAGACTCACTCTTCTTGTACTTAGGTCGGCACTGTGTCTTTTATATTCAATTCCAAACGATTTCTGTGTTTCATTGTCAATGTGAAGGTCCAAGGGATACAGTAAACCTGCACTGGTGCATCGGAATCCAATACTGGTCTCCCAGGAGCCGCCCAAACACAAACTCTGAGAAGATTCACTCTTCTTGTACTTACGTCGGCACTGTGCCTTTTATATTCAATTCCGATGCGATTTCTGAGTTTCATTGTCAATGTGAAGGTCCAAGGGATACAGTAAACCTGCACTGGTGCATCGGAATCCAATACTGGTCTCCCAGGAGCCGCTCTAACCACAAACTCTTAGGAGGCTCACTCTTCTTATACTTAAGTCGGCACTGTGTCTTTTATATTCAATTCCGATGCGATTTCTGTGTTTCATTGTCAATGTGAAGGTCCAAGGGATACAGTAAATTAGCACTGGTGCATCGGAATCAAATACTGGTCTCCCAGGAGCCGCTCAAACCACAAACTCTTAGGAGACTCACTCTTCTTGTACTTAAGTCGGCATTGTGTCTATTATATTCAATTCCGATGCGATTTCTGTGTTTCATTGTCAATGTGATGGTCCAAGGGATACAGTAAACCTGCACTGTTGCATCGAAATCCAATACTGGTCTCCCAGGAGCCGCTCAAACCACAAACTCTTAGGAGACTCACTCTTCTTGTACTTAAGTCGGCACTGTGTCTTTTATATTCAATTCCGATGCGATTTCTGTGTTTCATTGTCAAGGTGAAGGTCCAAGGGATACAGTAAACCTGCACTGGTGCATCGGAATCCTGTACTCGTCCCCAGGATCCGCTCAAAGCACAAACTCTTAGGAGACTCACTCTTCTTGTACTTAAGTCGGCATTGTGCCTTTTATATTCAATTCCGATGCGATTTCTGTGTTTCATTGTCTATGTGAAGGTCCAAGGGATACAGTAAACCTTCACTGGTGCATCGGAATCCAATACTGGTCCCCAGGATCCGCTCAAAGCACAAACTCTTAGGAGACTCACTCTTCTTGTACTTAAGTCGGCATTGTGCCTTTTATATTCAATTCCGATGCGAGTTCTGTGTTTCACGTCAATTTGAAGGTCCAAGGGATACAGTAAACCTGCACTGGTGCATCGGAATCCAATACTGGTCTCCCAGGAGCCGCTCAAACCACAAACTCTTAGGAGACTCACTCTTCTTGTACTTAAGTCAGCATTGTGCCTTTTATATTCAATTCCGATGCGATTTCTGTGTTTCATCGTCAATGTGAAGGTCCAAGGGATACAGTAAACCTGCACTGGTGCATCGGAATCCAATACTGGTCTCCCAGGAGCCGCCCAAAGCACAAACTCTTAGGAGACTCACTCTTCTTGTACTTAAGTCGGCACTGTGCCTTTTATATTCAATTCTGATGCGATTTCGGTGTATCATCGTCAATGTGAAGGTCCAAGGGATACAGTAAACCTGCACTGGTGCATCGGAATCCAATACTTGTCTCCCAGGAGCCGCCCAAAGCACAAACTCTGAGAAGATTCACTCTTCTTGTACTTAAGTCGGCACTGTGCCCTTTATATTCAATTTCGATGCGATTTCTGTGTTTCATCGTCAATGTGAAGGACCAAGGGATACAGTAAACCTGCACTGGTGCATCGGAATCCAATACTGGTCTCCCAGGATCCGCTCAAAGCACCAACTCTGAGAAGATTCACTCTTCTTGTACTTAAGTCGGGACTTTGCCTTTTATATTCAATTCCGATGCGATTTCTGTGTTTCATTGTCAGTGTGAAGGTCCAAGGGATACAGTAAACCTGCACTGGTGCATCGGAATCCCATACCGCTCTCCCAGGAGCCGCCCAAAGCACAAATTCTGAGAAGATTCACTCTTCTTGTACTTAAGTCGGCACTGTGCCTTTTATATTCAATTCCGATGCGATTTCTGTGTTTCATCGTCAATGTGAAGGTCCAAGGGATACAGTAAACCTGCACTGGTGCATCGGAATCCCATACTGGTCTGCCAGGAGCCGCCCAAAGCACAAACTCTGAGATGATTCACTCTTCTTGTACTTACGTCGGCACTGTGCCTTTTATATTCAATTCCGATGCGATTTCTGTGTTTCATCGTCAATGTGAAGGTCCAAGGGATACAGTAAACCTGCACTGGTGCATCGGAATCCAATACTGGTCTCCCAGGAGCCGCTCAAACCACAAACTCTTAGGAGACTCACTCTTCTTGTACTTAAATCGGCACTGTGCCTTTTATATTCAATTCCGATGCGATTTCTGTGTTTCATCGTCAATGTGAAGGTCCAAGGGATACAGTAAACCTGCACTGGTGCATCGGAATCCAATACTAGTCTCCCAGGATCGGCTCAAAGCACAAACTCTGAGAAGATTAACTCTTCTTGTACTTAAGTCGGCACTGTGCCTTTTATATTCAATTCCGATGCGATTTCTGTGTTTCATCGTCAATGTGAAGGTCCAAGGAATACTGTAAATCTGCACTGGTGCATCGGAATCCAATACTGGTCTCCCAGGAGCCGCCCAAATCACAAACTCTGAGAAGATTCACTCTTCTTGTACTTAAGTCGGCACTGTGACTTTTATATTCAATTCCGATGCGATTTCTGTGTTTCATCGTCAATGTGAAGGTCCAAGGGATACAGTAAGCCTGCACTGGTGCATCGGAATCCAATACTGGTCTCCCAGGATGCGCTCAAAGCACCAACTCTGAGAAGATTCACTCTTCTTGTACTTAAGTCGGGACTTTGCCTTTTATATTCAATTCCGATGCGATTTCTGTGTTTCATTGTCAGTGTGAAGGTCCAAGGCATACAGTAAACCTGCACTGGTGCATCGGAATCCCATACTGCTCTCCCAGGAGCCGCCCAAAGCACAAATTCTGAGAAGATTCACTCTTCTTGTACTTAAGTCGGCACTGTGCCTTTTATATTCAATTCCGATGCGATTTCTGTGTTTCATCGTCAATGTGAAGGTCCAAGGGATACAGTAAACCTGCACTGGTGCATCAGAATCCCATACTGGTCTGCCAGGAGCCGCCCAAAGCACAAACTCTGAGATGATTCACTCTTCTTGTACTTACGTCGGCACTGTGCCTTTTATATTCAATTCCGATGCGATTTCTGTGTTTCATCGTCAATGTGAAGGTCCAAGGGATACAGTAAACCTGCACTGGTGCATCGGAATCCAATACTGGTCTCCCAGGAGCCGCTCAAACCACAAACTCTTAGGAGACTCACTCTTCTTGTACTTAAATCGGCACTGTGCCTTTTATATTCAATTCCGATGCGATTTCTGTGTTTCATCGTCAATGTGAAGGTCCAAGGGATACAGTAAACCTGCACTGGTGCATCGGAATCCAATACTAGTCTCCCAGGATCGGCTCAAAGCACAAACTCTGAGAAGATTAACTCTTCTTGTACTTAAGTCGGCACTGTGCCTTTTATATTCAATTCCGATGCGATTTCTGTGTTTCATCGTCAATGTGAAGGTCCAAGGGATACAGTAAGCCTGCACTGGTGCATCGGAATCTAATACTGGTCTCCCAGGAGCCGCTCAAAGCACAAACACTTAAAAAATTCACTCTTCTTGTACTTAAGTCGGCATGGTGCCTTTGATATTCTATTCCTATTTCTGTGTTTCATCGTCAATGTGAAGGTACAAGGGATACAGTAAACCTGCACTGGTGCATCGGAATCCAATACTGGTCTCCCAGGTGCCGCTCAAAGCACAAATCCGTAGAAGATTCACTCTTCTTGTACATAAGTCAGCATTGTGCCTTTTATATTCAATTCCGATGCGATTTCTGTGTTTCATTGACAATGTGACGGTCCAAGGGATACAGTAAACCTGCACTGGTGCATCGGAATCTAATACCGGTCTCCCAGGAGCCGCTCAAACACAAACTCTGAGAAGATTCACTCTTCTTGTATTTAGGTCGGCACTGTGCCTTTTGTATTCAATTCCTATGCGATTTCTGTGTTTCATCGTCAATGTGAAGCTCCAAGGGATACAGTAAACCTGCACTGGTGCATCGGAATCCAATACTGGTCTCCCATTAGCTGCTCAAACCACAAACTCTTAGCAGACTCATTCTTCTTGTACATAAGTCGGCACTGTGCCTTTTATATTCAATTCCGATGCGATTTCTGTGTTTCATCGTCAATGTGAAGGTCCAAGGGATACAGTAAACCTGCACTGGTGCATCGGAATCCAATACTGGTCTCCCAGGAGCCGCTCAAACCACAAACTCTTAGGAGACTCACTCTTCTTGTACTTAAGTCGGCATTGTGCCTTTGATATTCAATTCCGATGCGATTTCTGTGTTTCATCGTCAATGTGAAGTTCCAAGGGATAGAGTAAACCTGCACTGGTGCATCGGAATCTAATACTGGTCTCCCAGGAGCCGCTCAAAGCACAAACTCTGAGAAGATTCACTCTTCTTGTACTTAAGTCGGCACTGTGCCTTTTATATTCAATTCCGATGCGATTTCTGCGTTTCATCGTCAATGTGAAGGTCCAAGGGATACAGTAAACCTGCACTGGTGCATCGGAATCCAATACTGGTCTCCCAGGATTCGCTCAAAGCACA
Organism: Schistocerca nitens; assembly: GCF_023898315.1. NCBI lineage: Eukaryota > Metazoa > Arthropoda > Insecta > Orthoptera > Acrididae > Schistocerca > Schistocerca nitens. Next base: position 186,149,634 of record NC_064625.1, read on the forward strand.
AACTCTTAGGAGACTCACTCTTCTTGTACTTAAGTCGGCATTGTGCATTTTATATTCAATTCCGATGCGATTTCTGTGTTTCATCGTCAATTTGAAGGTCCAAGGGATACAGTAAACACGCACTGGTGCATCGGAATCCAATACTGGTCTCCCAGGAGCCGTTCAAACCACAAACTCTTAGGAGACTCACTCTTCTTGTTCTTAAGTCGGCACTGTGTCTTTTATATTCAATTCCAAACGATTTCTGTGTTTCATTGTCAATGTGAAGGTCCAAGGGATACAGTAAACCTGCACTGGTGCATCGGAATCCAATACTGGTCTCCCAGGAGCCGCCCAAACACAAACTCTGAGAAGATTCACTCTTCTTGTACTTACGTCGGCATTGTGCCTTTTATATTCAATTCCGATGCGATTTCTGAGTTTCATTGTCAATGTGAAGGTCCAAGGGATACAGTAAACCTGCACTGGTGCATCGGAATCCAATACTGGTCTCCCAGGAGCCGCTCTAACCACAAACTCTTAGGAGGCTCACTCTTCTTATACTTAAGTCGGCACTGTGTCTTTTATATTCAATTCCGATGCGATTTCTGTGTTTCATTGTCAATGTGAAGGTACAAGGGATACAGTAAATTAGCACTGGTGCATCGGAATCCAATACTGGTCTCCCAGGAGCCGCTCAAACCACAAACTCTTAGGAGACTCACTCTTCTTGTACTTAAGTCGGCACTGTGTCTTTTATATTCAATTCCGATGCGATTTCTGTGTTTCATTGTCAATGTGAAGGTCCAAGGGATACACTAAACCTGCACTGGTGCATCGAAATCCAATACTGGTCTCCCAGGAGCCGCTCAAACCACAAACTCTTAGGAGACTCACTCTTCTTGTACTTAGGTCGGCACTGTGTCTTTTATATTCAATTCCGATGCGATTTCTGTGTTTCATTGTCAAGGTGAAGGTCCAAGGGATACAGTAAACCTGCAATGGTGCATCGGAATCCAATACTGGTCTCCCAGGATCCGCTCAAAGCACAAACTCTTAGGAGACTCACTCTTCTTGTACTTAAGTCGGCATTGTGCCTTTTATATTCAATTCCGATGCGATTTTTGTGTTTCGTTGTCTATGTGAAGGTCCAAGGGATACAGTAAACCTGCACTGGTGCATCGGAATCCAATACTGGTCCCCAGGATCCGCTCAAAGCACAAACTCTTAGGAGACTCACTCTTCTTGTGCTTAAGTCGGCATTGTGCCTTTTATATTCAATTCCGATGCGATTTCTGTGTTTCACGTCAATTTGAAGGTCCAAGGGATACAGTAAACCTGCACTGGTGCATCGGAATCCAATACTGGCCTCCCAGGATCCGCTCAAAGCACAAACTCTTAGGAGACTCACTCTTCTTGTACTTAAGTCGGCATTGTGCCTCTTATATTCACTTCCGATGCGATTTCTGTGTTTCATCGTCAATTTGAAGGTCCAAGGGATACAATAAACCTGCACTGGTGTATCGGAATCCAATACTGGTCTCCCAGGAGCCGCCCAAAGCACAAACTCTGAGAAGATTCACTCTTCTTGTACTTAAGTCGGCACTGTGCCCTTTATATTCAATTCCGATGCGATTTCTGTGTTTCATCGTCAATGTGAAGGACCAAGGGATACAGTAAACCTGCACTGGTGCATCGGAATCCAATACTGGTCTCCCAGGATCCGCTCAAAGCACAAACTCTGAGAAGATTCACTCTTCTTGTACTTAAGTCGGCACTTTGCCTTTTATATTCAATTCCGATGCGATTTCTGTGTTTCATTGTCAATGTGAAGGTCCAAGGGATACAGTAAACCTGCACTGGTGCATCGGAATCCCATACTGCTCTCCCAGGAGCCGCCCAAAGCACAAACTCTGAGAAGATTCACTCTTCTTGTACTTAAGTCGGCACTGTGCCTTTTATATTCAATTCCGATGCGATTTCTGTGTTTCATCGTCAATGTGAAGGTCCAAGGGATACAGTAAACCTGCACTGGTGCATCGGAATCCCATACTGGTCTCCCAGGAGCCGCCCAAAGCACAAACTCTGAGAAGATTCACTCTTCTTGTACTTACGTCGGCACTGTGCCTTTTATATTCAATTCCGATGCGATTTCTGTGTTTCATCGTCAATGTGAAGGTCCAAGGGATACAGTAAACCTGCACTGGTGCATCGGAATCCAATACTGGTCTCCCAGGAGCCGCTCAAACCACAAACTCTTAGGAGACTCACTCTTCTTGTACTTAAGTCAGCACTGTATCTTTTATATTCAATTCCTATGCGATTTCTGTGTTTCATTGTCAATGTGAAGGTCCAAGGGATACAGTAACCCTGCACTGGTGCATCGGAATCCCATACTGGTCTCCCAGGAGCCGCCCAAAGCACAAACTCTGAGAAGATACACTCTTCTTGTACTTACGTCGGCACTGTGCCTTTTATATTCAATTCCGATGCGATTTCTGTGTTTCATCGTCAATGTGAAGGTCCAAGGGATACAGTAAACCTGCACTGGTGCATCGGAATCCAATACTGGTCTCCCAGGAGCCGCTCAAACCACAAACTCTTAGGAGACTCACTATTCTTGTACTTAAGTCGGCACTGTGTCTTTTATATTCAATTCCGATGCGATTTCTGTGTTTCATTGTCAATGTGAAGGTCCAAGGGATACAGTAAACCTGCACTGGTGCATCGGAATCACACACTGGTCTCCCAGGAGCCGCCCAAAGCACAAACTCTGAGAAGATTCACTCTTCTTGTACTTACGTCGGCACTGTGCCTTTTATATTCAATTCCGATGCGATTTCTGTGTTTCATCGTCAATGTGAAGGTCCAAGGGATACAGTAAACCTGCACTGGTGCATCGGAATCCAATACTGGTCTCCCAGGATCCGCTCAAAGCACAAACTCTGAGAAGATTCACTCTTCTTGTACTTAAGTCGGCACTGTGTCTTTTATATTCAATTCCGATGCGATTCCTGTGTTTCATCGTCAATGTGAAGGTCCAAGGGATACAGTAAGCCTGCACTGGTGCATCGGAATCCAATACTGGTCTCCCAGGAGCCGCTAAAAGCACAAACTCTGAGAAGATTCACTCTTCTTGTACTTAAGTCGGCACTGTGCCTTTTATATTCAATTCCGATGCGATTTCTGTGTTTCATCGTCAATGTGAAGGTCCAAGGGATACAGTAAACCTGCATCGGTGCATCGGAATCTAATACTGGTCTCCCAGGAGCCGCTCAAACCACAAACTCTTAGGAGACTCACTCTTCTTGTACTTAAGTCGGCATTGTGCCTTTTATATACAATTCCGATGCTATTTCTGTGTTTCATCGTCAATGTGAAGGCCCACGGGATACAGTAAACCTGCACTGGTGCATCGGAATCCAATACTGGTCTCCCAGGTGCCGCTCAAAGCACAAATCCGTAGAAGATTCACTCTTCTTGTACATAAGTCGGCACTGTGCCTTTTATATTCAATTCCTATGCGATTTCTGTGTTTCATCGTCAATGTGAAGCTCCAAGGAATACAGTAAACTTGCACTGGTGCATCGGAATCCAATATTGGTCTCCCATTAGCCGCTCAAACCACAAACTCTTAGCAGACTCACTCTTCTTGTACTTAAGTCGGCACTGTGCCTTTTATATTCAATTCCGATGCGATTTCTGTGTTTCATCGTCAATGTGAAGGTCCAAGGGATACAGTAAACCTGCACTGGTGCATCGGAATCCAATACTGGTCTCCCAGGAGCCGCTCAAACCACAAACTCTTAGGAGACTCACTCTTCTTGTACTTAGGTCGGCACTGTGTCTTTTATATTCAATTCCGATGCGATTTCTGTGTTTCATTGTCAAGGTGAAGGTCCAAGGGATACAGTAAACCTGCAATGGTGCATCGGAATCCAATACTGGTCTCCCAGGATCCGCTCAAAGCACAAACTCTTAGGAGACTCACTCTTCTTGTACTTAAGTCGGCATTGTGCCTTTTATATTCAATTCCGATGCGATTTTTGTGTTTCATTGTCTATGTGAAGGTCCAAGGGATACAGTAAACCTGCACTGGTGCATCGGAATCCAATACTGGTCCCCAGGATCCGCTCAAAGCACAAACTCTTAGGAGACTCACTCTTCTTGTGCTTAAGTCGGCATTGTGCCTTTTATATTCAATTCCGATGCGATTTCTGTGTTTCACGTCAATTTGAAGGTCCAAGGGATACAGTAAACCTGCACTGGTGCATCGGAATCCAATACTGGCCTCTCAGGATCCGCTCAAAGCACAAACTCTTAGGAGACTCACTCTTCTTGTACTTAAGTCGGCATTGTGCCTCTTATATTCACTTCCGATGCGATTTCTGTGTTTCATCGTCAATTTGAAGGTCCAAGGGATACAATAAACCTGCACTGGTGTATCGGAATCCAATACTGGTCTCCCAGGAGCCGCCCAAAGCACAAACTCTGAGAAGATTCACTCTTCTTGTACTTAAGTCGGCACTGTGCCCTTTATATTCAATTCCGATGCGATTTCTGTGTTTCATCGTCAATGTGAAGGACCAAGGGATACAGTAAACCTGCACTGGTGCATCGGAATCCAATACTGGTCTCCCAGGATCCGCTCAAAGCACAAACTCTGAGAAGATTCACTCTTCTTGTACTTAAGTCGGCACTTTGCATTTTATATTCAATTCCGATGCGATTTCTGTGTTTCATTGTCAATGTGAAGGTCCAAGGGATACAGTAAACCTGCACTGGTGCATCGGAATCCCATACTGCTCTCCCAGGAGCCGCCCAAAGCACAAACTCTGAGAAGATTCACTCTTCTTGTACTTAAGTCGGCACTGTGCCTTTTATATTCAATTCCGATGCGATTTCTGTGTTTCATCGTCAATGTGAAGGTCCAAGGGATACAGTAAACCTGCACTGGTGCATCGGAATCCCATACTGGTCTCCCAGGAGCCGCCCAAAGCACAAACTCTGAGAAGATTCACTCTTCTTGTACTTACGTCGGCACTGTGCCTTTTATATTCAATTCCGATGCGATTTCTGTGTTTCATCGTCAATGTGAAGGTCCAAGGGATACAGTAAACCTGCACTGGTGCATCGGAATCCAATACTGGTCTCCCAGGAGCCGCTCAAACCACAAACTCTTAGGAGACTCACTCTTCTTGTACTTAAGTCAGCACTGTATCTTTTATATTCAATTCCTATGCGATTTCTGTGTTTCATTGTCAATGTGAAGGTCCAAGGGATACAGTAACCCTGCACTGGTGCATCGGAATCCCATACTGGTCTCCCAGGAGCCGCCCAAAGCACAAACTCTGAGAAGATACACTCTTCTTGTACTTACGTCGGCACTGTGCCTTTTATATTCAATTCCGATGCGATTTCTGTGTTTCATCGTCAATGTGAAGGTCCAAGGGATACAGTAAACCTGCACTGGTGCATCGGAATCCAATACTGGTCTCCCAGGAGCCGCTCAAACCACAAACTCTTAGGAGACTCACTATTCTTGTACTTAACCCTGCTGTTCTGTTCGGGTCTATATGACCCGAAACGAATATGAACGTTATTTTACATTATGTAAATACCAATATATATTTATGAAACTTTGTGACTTTGTCTGAAAATGGATGAGCAGCATGTGTTTTAAAAGGTTTTAAAAAAGTTTAAGAAGTTTGGGCTTCAACTGTAATAGTTGCATATGTAATGTTCGGGTCATAATGACCCGACACAAATATGTTTAGTGTAACTCGTATTTATTTCTAAAATCTGGAAATGGCGAAAATTATTTTTGTTGTGTTGTGTGGGAATAGTGACTGCATCATTCCAACTTACTCTCAACAATCACCTAAAGCTCCATGCGTTCACAACAATGGGCTTGTTTGTTGCTTTCCCCAGGAAATAATAATTGGCAGTTCTCAATAATTGGAATGCTTTGTTTCTGCCCAGTTTGACTTGTGACACCATGGCGATGAGACCATTGAATGATCGTGAGTTGGAAGAAATAGTAAATGCCTCACCAGATGAAGGATCACTTTCTGAGTTTGAAGATCACATCAGCAATGCATCTGAAAGCGAGTGTTCCGATGACAGTTACGACAGTCCACAGCCCATACAAAATAGTGTAGAGACTTTTCTTTCTAAAAATGGGAATATAGAATGGCAGTTGCATCCACCAGCACAACATGGTCGCCTACCAGCTTCGAACATCATCAAGAGTACCCCAGGAGTTACCAGGTATGCAGTCAGCAGAATATCTGATGTAAAATGTTCATTTGAAGCAGTATTTCACACAGCGCTTCAAAATGAAATAATAGAGATGACAAATATTGAAGGGCAGCGAGTTTATGGTGAACAGTGGACAGATATTGATGGTTCTGTTTTCCATGCATACTTAGGACTCTTACTCCTAGCGGGTGTATATCGATCTCATGGGGAGTCTACAAAAAGTTTGTGGGATAAAGATACTGGGCGAAACATATTTCGAGCAACCATGTCTCATGAAACATTCTGTAAGATATCACGTGTCCTGCGATTTGACAAGAAATCACCATGATGCGGAAATCAGTGACAGGGCTGATAAGAAGCCAAAAATGATTTTGGACTATAATTCAACCAAAGGTGCTGTAGACACGCTTGATCAGTTATTAGGTACATATACATGCAAACGAAAAAGTAATAGGTGGCCAATGATAGTTTTCTACAATATTCTTGATGTTTCTGCTTATAATGCATACGTTTTGTGGATTTCGGTTGACCCTAATTGGAATGCAAGCAAATTGACTAGAAGGAGAATATTCTTGGAGGAACTTGGAAAGTCACTGATAAAAGAACATATTGCATCAAGAACGCATTTCCCAAGAACAGAAGATTCTTTGAGAATGGTCACAAGCATCCAAAACCCGAATGATGTGGGTGGTGTGTCAGAATCGGTAACAACAAGAAAATCTACAAAACGTGCACGCTGTAAGTTCTGTCCATCAAGTAATGACAATAAAACAAACATGGTGTGTGGAAAATGTAGTAAACATATTTGCAAGAAACATGTAACCTACTTGTGTCCACAGTGCAAGCAGTAAGAAAAGAACTGTAGTATTTTATAAGATGATTGTATTGAAAATTCTGTTGTTTCAAATTTATGTGAATACTTGTGCCTAAACTACAATCAGTAAGAAGAGAGGATTCTAAAGTTGTAGTGCTTTCTATGTTGGAATGTAATAAAAAAACTGTAGTGTGTTCTGTACTGTAGTGTGCTCTAAGATGAATATCTGTAATGACAACTGTCTGTTGTTAGAAAATGTCAATACTTACGTCTAAACTGTCAACAATAAGAATAGAAGTATGGAAAAACTGTAGTGCTTTCTAAGTTGAATGCCTGTAATGGAAACTGTCTGTTGTTTCAAATTTATGTGCATATTTAAATGAAAAATATCCCTCAATAAAGTTGTATGCATTGTTATTATTATTATTATTACCATTATTATTATTATTATTATTATTATTATTATTACTAACAAGGTACTGGAATAGAACAACAATGTCGATAGCTAAAACTGTACCAAAATTTATGTTTCTAAAGCATTTTGATATGTCGGGTCATATTGACCCGAACAGTATATATGTCAAGTAAAAGTGAACAGAACAGCAGGGTTAAGTCGGCACTGTGTCTTTTATATTCAATTCCGATGCGATTTCTGTGTTTCATTGTCAATGTGAAGGTCCAAGGGATACAGTAAACCTGCACTGGTGCATCGGAATCACACACTGGTCTCCCAGGAGCCGCCCAAAGCACAAACTCTGAGAAGATTCACTCTTCTTGTACTTACGTCGGCACTGTGCCTTTTATATTCAATTCCGATGCGATTTCTGTGTTTCATCGTCAATGTGAAGGTCCAAGGGATACAGTAAACCTGCACTGGTGCATCGGAATCCAATACTGGTCTCCCAGGATCCGCTCAAAGCACAAACTCTGAGAAGATTCACTCTTCTTGTACTTAAGTCGGCACTGTGTCTTTTATATTCAATTCCGATGCGATTCCTGTGTTTCATCGTCAATGTGAAGGTCCAAGGGATACAGTAAGCCTGCACTGGTGCATCGGAATCCAATACTGGTCTCCCAGGAGCCGCTAAAAGCACAAACTCTGAGAAGATTCACTCTTCTTGTACTTAAGTCGGCACTGTGCCTTTTATATTCAATTCCGATGCGATTTCTGTGTTTCATCGTCAATGTGAAGGTCCAAGGGATACAGTAAACCTGCATCGGTGCATCGGAATCTAATACTGGTCTCCCAGGAGCCGCTCAAACCACAAACTCTTAGGAGACTCACTCTTCTTGTACTTAAGTAGGCATTGTGCCTTTTATATACAATTCCGATGCTATTTCTGTGTTTCATCGTCAATGTGAAGGCCCACGGGATACAGTAAACCTGCACTGGTGCATCGGAATCCAATACTGGTCTCCCAGGTGCCGCTCAAAGGACAAATCCGTAGAAGATTCACTCTTCTTGTACATAAGTCGGCACTGTGCCTTTTATATTCAATTCCTATGCGATTTCTGTGTTTCATCGTCAATGTGAAGCTCCAAGGAATACAGTAAACTTGCACTGGTGCATCTGAATCCAATATTGGTCTCCCATTAGCCGCTCAAACCACAAACTCTTAGCAGACTCACTCTTCTTGTACTTAAGTCTTCACTGTGCCTTTTATATTCAATTCCGATGCGATTTCTGTGTTTCATCGTCAATGTGAAGGTCCAAGGGATACAGTAAACCTGCACTGGTGCATCGGAATCCAATACTGGTCTCCCAGGAGCCGCTCAAACCACAAACTCTTAGGAGACTCACTCTTCTTGTACTTAAGTCGGCATTGTGCCTTTGATATTCAATTCCGATGCGATTTCTGTGTTTCATCGTCAATGTGAAGGTCCAAGGGATAGAGTAAACCTGCACTGGTGCATCGGAATCTAATACTGGTCTCCCAGGAGCCGCTAAAAGCACAAACTCTGAGAAGATTCACTCTTCTTGTACTTAAGTCGGCACTGTGCCTTTTATATTCAATTCCGATGCGATTTCTGTGTTTCATCGTCAATGTGAAGGTCCAAGGGGTAGAGTAGACCTGCACTGGTGCATCGGAATCCAATACTGGTCTCCCAGGATTCGCTCAAAGCACAAACTCTTAGGAGACTCACTCTTCTTGTACTTAAGTCGGCATTGTGCATTTTATATTCAATTCCGATGCGATTTGTGTGTTTCATCGTCAATTTGAAGGTCCAAGGGATACAGTAAACACGCACTGGTGCATCGGAATCCAATACTGGTCTCCCAGGAGCCGTTCAAACCACAAACTCTTAGGAGACTCACTCTTCTTGTACTTAAGTCGGCACTGTGTCTTTTATATACAATTCCGATGCGATTTCTGTGTTTTATTGTCAATGTGAAGGTCCAAGGGATACAGTAAACCTGCACTGGTGCATCGGAATCCAATACTGGTCTCCCAGGAGCCGCCTAAACACAAACTCTGAGAAGATTCACTCTTCTTGTACTTACGTCGGCACTGTGCCTTTTATATTCAATTCCGATGCGATTTCTGTGTTTCATTGTCAATGTGAAGGTCCAAGGGATACAGTAAACCTGCACTGGTGCATCGGAATCCAATACTGGTCTCCCAGGAGCCGCTAAAAGCACAAACTCTGAGAAGATTCACTCTTCTTGTACTTAAGTCGGCACTGTGCCTTTTATATTCAATTCCGATGCGATTTCTGTGTTTCATCGTCAATGTGAAGGTCCAAGGGATACAGTAAACCTGCACTGGTGCATCGGAATCCAATACTGGTCTCCCAGGAGCCGCTCAAACCACAAACTCTTAGGAGACTCACTCTTCTTGTACTTAAGTCGGCACTGTGCCTTTTATATTCAATTCCGATGCGATTTCTGTGTTTCATTGTCAATGTGAAGGTCCAAGGGATACAGTAAACCTGCACTGGTGCATCGGAATCACACACTGGTCTCCCAGGAGCCGCCCAAAGCACAAACACTGAGAAGATTCACTCTTCTTGTACTTACGTCGGCACTGTGCCTTTTATATTCAATTCCGATGCGATTTCTGTGTTTCATCGTCAATGTGAAGGTCCAAGGGATACAGTAAACCTGCACTGGTGCATCGGAATCCAATACTGGACTCCCAGGAGCCGCTCAAACCACAAACTCTTAGGAGACTCACTCTTCTTGTACTTAAGTCGGCAGTGTGTCTTTTATATTCAATTCCGATGTGATTTCTGTGTTTCATTGTCAATGTGAAGGTCCAAGGGATACAGTAAACCTGCACTGGTGCATCGGAATCCCATACTGCTCTCCCAGGAGCCGCCCAAAGCACAAACTCTGAGAAGATTCACTCTTCTTGTACTTACGTCGGCACTGTGCCATTTATATTCAATTCCGATGCGATTTCTGTGTTTCATCGTCAATGTGAAGGTCCAAGGGATACAGTAAACCTGCACTGGTGCATCGGAATCCAATACTGGTCTCCCAGGAGCCACTCAAACCACAAACTCTTAGGAGACTCTCTCTTCTTGTACTTAAGTCGGCACTGTGCCGTTTATATTCAATTCCGATGCGATTTCTGTGTTTCATCGTCAATGTGAAGGTCCAAGGGATACAGGAAACCTGCACTGGTGCATCGGAATCCAATACTGGTCTCCCAGGAGCCGCTCAAAGCACAAACTCTTAGAAGATTCAATCTTCTTGTACTTAAGTCGGTATTGTGCCTTTTATATTCAATTCCGATGCGATTTCTGTGTTTCATTGTCAATGTGAAGGTCCAAGGGATACAGTAAACCTGCACTGGTGCATCGGAATCTAATACTGGTCTCCCGGGAGCCGCTCAAAGCACAAACTCTTAGAAAATTCACTCTTCTTGTACTTAAGTCGGCATGGTGCCTTTGATATACTATTCCTATGCGATTTCTGTGTTTCATCGTCAATGTGAAGGTCCAAGGGATACAGTAAACCTGCACTGGTGCATCGGAATCCAATACTGGTCTCCCAGGTGCCGCTCAAAGCACAAATCCGTAGAAGATTCACTCTTCTTGTACATAAGTCGGCACTGTGCCTCTTATATTCAATTCCTATGCGATTTTTGTGTTTCATCGTCAATGTGAAGCTCCAAGGAATACAGTAAACTTGCACTGGTGCATCGGAATCCAATACTGGTCTCCCATTAGCCGCTCAAACCACAAACTCTTAGCAGACTCACTCTTCTTGTACTTAAGTCGGCACTGTGCCTTTTATATTCAATTCCGATGCGATTTCTGTGTTTCATCGTCAATGTGAAGGTCCAAGGGATACAGTAAACCTGCACTGGTGCATCGGAATCCAATACTGGTCTCCCAGGAGCCGCTCAAACCACAAACTCTTAGGAGACTCACTCTTCTTGTACTTAAGTCGGCATTGTGCCTTTGATATTCAATTCCGATGCGATTTCTGTGTTTCATCGTCAATGTGAAGGTCCAAGGGATAGAGTAAACCTGCACTGGTGCATCGGAATCTAATACTGGTCTCCCAGGAGCCGCTCAAAGCAGAATCTCTGAGAAGATTCACTCTTCTTGTACTTAAGTCGGCACTGTGCCTTTTATATTCAATTCCGATGCGATTTCTGTGTTTCATCGTCAATGTGAAGGTCCAAGGGATACAGTAAACCTGCACTGGTGCATCGGAATCCAATACTGGTCTCCCAGGATTCGCTCAAAGCACAAACTCTTAGGAGACTCACTCTTCTTGTACTTAAGTCGGCATTGTGCATTTTATATTCAATTCCGATGCGATTTCTGTGTTTCATCGTCAATTTGAAGGTCCAAGGGATACAGTAAACACGCACTGGTGCATCGGAATCCAATACTGGTCTCCCAGGAGCCGTTCAAACCACAAACTCTTAGGAGACTCACTCTTCTTGTACTTAAGTCGGCACTGTGTCTTTTATATACAATTCCGATGCGATTTCTGTGTTTTATTGTCAATGTGAAGGTCCAAGGGATACAGTAAACCTGCACTGGTGCATCGGAATCCAATACTGGTCTCCCAGGAGCCGCCTAAACACAAACTCTGAGAAGATTCACTCTTCTTGTACTTACGTCGGCACTGTGCCTTTTATATTCAATTCCGATGCGATTTCTGTGTTTCATTGTCAATGTGAAGGTCCAAGGGATACAGTAAACCTGCACTGGTGCATCGGAATCCAATACTGGTCTCCCAGGAGCCGCTAAAAGCACAAACTCTGAGAAGATTCACTCTTCTTGTACTTAAGTCGGCACTGTGCCTTTTATATTCAATTCCGATGCGATTTCTGTGTTTCATCGTCAATGTGAAGGTCCAAGGGATACAGTAAACCTGCACTGGTGCATCGGAATCCAATACTGGTCTCCCAGGAGCCGCTCAAACCACAAACTCTTAGGAGACTCACTCTTCTTGTACTTAAGTCGGCACTGTGTCTTTTATATTCAATTCCGATGCGATTTCTGTGTTTCATTGTCAATGTGAAGGTCCAAGGGATACAGTAAACCTGCACTGGTGCATCGGAATCCCATACTGCTCTCCCAGGAGCCGCCCAAAGCACAAACTCTGAGAAGATTCACTCTTCTTGTACTTACGTCGGCACTGTGCCATTTATATTCAATTCCGATGCGATTTCTGTGTTTCATCGTCAATGTGAAGGTCCAAGGGATACAGTAAACCTGCACTGGTGCATCGGAATCCAATACTGGTCTCCCAGGAGCCACTCAAACCACAAACTCTTAGGAGACTCACTCTTCTTGTACTTAAGTCGGCACTGTGTCCATTATATTCAATTCCGATGCGATTTCTGTGTTTCATTGTCAATGTGAAGGTCCAAGGGATACAGTAAATTTTCACTGGTGCATCGGAATCCAATACTGGTCTCCCAGGATCCGCTCAAAGCACAAACTCTTAGGAGACTCACTCTTCTTGTACTTAAGTCGGCATTGTGCCTTTTATATTCAATTCCGATGCGATTTCTGTGTTTCATCGTCAATGTGAAGGTCCAAGGGATACAGTAAACCTGCACTGGTGCATCAGAATCCAATACTGGTCTCCCAGGAGCCGCCCAAAGCACAAACTCCGAGAAGATTCACTCTTCTTGTACTTAAGTCGGCACTGTGCCTTTTATATTCAATTCCGATGCGATTTCTGTGTTTCATCGTCAATGTGAAGGTCCAAGGGATACAGTAAACCTGCACTGGTGCATCGGAATCCAATACTGGTCTCCCAGGATCCGCTCAAAACACAAACTCTGAGAAGATTCACTCTTCTTGTACTTAAGTCGGCACTGTGCCTTTTATATTCAATTCCGATGCGATTTCTGTGTTTCATCGTCAATGTGAAGGTCCAAGGGGTACAGTAAACCTGCACTGGTGCATCGGAATCCAATACTGGTCTCCCAGGATCCGCTCAAAGCACAAACTCTGAGAAGATTCACTCTTCTTGTACTTAAGTCGGCACTGTGTCTTTTATATTCAATTCCGATGCGATTTCTGTGTTTCATCGTCAATGTGAAGGTCCAAGGGATACAGTAAACCTGCACTGGTGCATCGGAATCCAATACTGGTCTCCCAGGAGCCGCCCAAAGCACAAACTCTCAGAAGATTCACTCTTCTTGTACTTAAGTCTGCACTGTGCCTTTTATATTCAATTCCGATGCGATTTCTGTGTTTCATCGTCAATGTGAAGGTCCAAGGGATACATTAAACCTGCACTGGTGCATCGGAATCCAATACTGGTCTCCCAGGATCCGCTCAAAGCACAAACTCTGAGAAGATTCACTCTTCTTGTACTTAAGTCGGCACTGTGCCTTTTATATTCAATTCCGATGCGATTTCTGTGTTTCATCGTCAATGTGAAGGTCCAAGGAATACTGTAAACCTGCACTGGTGCATCGGAATCCAATACTGGTCTCCCAGGAGCCGCCCAAATCACAAACTCTGAGAAGATTCACTCTTCTTGTACTTAAGTCGGCACTGTGCCTTTTATATTCAATTCCGATGCGATTTCTGTGTTTTATCGTCAATGTGAAGGTCCAAGGGATACAGTAAGCCTGCACTGGTGCATCGGAATCCAATACTGGTCTCCCTGGATCCGCTCAAATCACAAACTCTGAGAAGATTCACTCTTCTTGTACTTAAGTCGGCACTGTGCCTTTTATATTCAATTCCGATGCGATTTCTGTGTTTCATCGTCAATGTGAAGGTCCAAGGGATACAGTAAACCTGCATCGGTGCATCGGAATCTAATACTGGTCTCCCAGGAGCCGCTCAAACCACAAACTCTTAGGAGACTCACTCTTCTTGTACTTAAGTCGGCAATGTGCCTTTTATATACAATTCCGATGCTATTTCTGTGTTTCATCGTCAATGTGAAGGCCCACGGGATACAGTAAACCTGCACTGGTGCATCGGAATCCAATACTGGTCTCCCAGGATCCGCTCAAAGCACAAACTCTGAGAAGATTCACTCTTCTTGTACTTAAGTCGGCACTGTGCCTTTTATATTCAATTCCGATGCGATTTCTGTGTTTCATCGTCAATGTGAAGGTCCAAGGAATACTGTAAACCTGCACTGGTGCATCGGAATCCAATACTGGTCTCCCAGGAGCCGCCCAAATCACAAACTCTGAGAAGATTCACTCTTCTTGTACTTAAGTCGGCACTGTGCCTTTTATATTCAATTCCGATGCGATTTCTGTGTTTTATCGTCAATGTGAAGGTCCAAGGGATACAGTAAGCCTGCACTGGTGCATCGGAATCCAATACTGGTCTCCCTGGATCCGCTCAAATCACAAACTCTGAGAAGATTCACTCTTCTTGTACTTAAGTCGGCA